>NC_063172.1:32859236-32959236 GCF_023159225.1 Perognathus longimembris pacificus | reverse complement strand
TATGAAATGGATCCTCTTGTTGAGATTCAGATGTTTTCATGGTGTTTTAATTCTTTTCACATAATCTTTGGATGTTGTTATTGTTGTTGTTTTGCTACTTGCGCTGCTTTTGGGAAATCTTTTATGGCATCTAGCAGTACAAGAGTTTTCATCAAGAATAGTACCTTAAAAAAGTATTTGTCCAGTATATACAATGGGTTTTATCCCCAGACTTGGTTTTTTTTTTAAGTCACTTTAAGTTGGGTATTTACAAATTGAAGGATTTGGTATAACCTGGAAAAGGGGGCAAAAACTATAAAGAACTAAGAAAACATTACCTAATTCCTTTTTTTTTTTTTTTTTCTGTTTGTTTGGTGTCAGTTCTGGAGCTTAAACCCCAGGCCTAGGTGCTGTCTCTAAGCTTGTCTTGCTCAAGGCTTCTGTCACCGCTTTACTTCCAATTTTTAGGGTGTTTTTTTTTGTTTGTTTGTTTGTTTGGCTTTTGTTTTTGGTAGTTTAGTGGAGATAAGAGACTCATAAACTTGACTTTTCTGCTTGGGCCGACTTTTTTCTTTTTCTTTTGCCAGTCCTGGGGCTTGGACTCAGGGCCTGAGCACTGTCCCTGGCTTCTTTTTGCTCAAGGCTAGCACTCTACCTCTTGCCACAGCACAACTTCCAGCCTTTTCTGTGTATGTGGTGCTGAGGAAGCAAATACAGGGCTTTGTGCATGCAAGGCAAGCACTTTAAGGCTATTTACATTCCCAGCCCTTGGGCATTCCTTATTTCTCAGCTTCCTGAGTAGCTAGTAAGTATTACAAGTGTGAGCCACCAGCACCCAGCAGCATTACCTAATTCATTGGAGAAGTTCATTTGAGTCCTTAGAATGAGTTCTGGAGTGTTTGGTGACCCTATAATGAAATTATCTATTAATGCTAGTAAAGCTACATTTGCTTTGATTACTTTCTTCCATTGCTGCATCCCTCTGCTGTTTTATGAAAAGCTAAAGAATGATACATTTTTAAATAAGATTTTTTTTTTTTTTGGCCAGTCCTGGGCCTTGGACTCAGGGCCTGAGCACTGTCCCTGGCTTCTTCCCGCTCAAGGCTAGCACTCTACCACTTGAGCCACAGCGCCGCTTCTGGCCGTTTTCTGTATATGTGGTGCTGGGGAATCGAACCTAGGGCCTCGTGTATCCGAGGCAGGCACTCTTGCCACTAGGCTATATCCCCAGCCCCTAAATAAGATTTTTTTTAACAAAACAGTGAAAAATATCTGCTCATTGCCAATTTAGTTGAGTAGATACTTTCCTTCCTTATGTCAGTTACCTACCTTTCTTATATCACTTGCCTAATGCCAAAATTCCCTTTCCTTCGATGTTGAAAAATAAGTAATCTGTATTCTTTTTATAGTCCAACTTGTCCTGTTTTCTCTCCTCTTGGAGCTGAAGTTAGCTTGAGTCTTTAAAGTTGCTGTGTTCTAGGAAGCATAGTGAAATCCTAAAACACTTGGAGCATTTGCAGCATGGTATGTAAGAGTTGTGTCTGCCATTTCAGTTAGCATAGAATGGGTTTATGAACTTTTCATTCATGAGTTGAGGGATTATGGTCAATTAAAATTATCTCTGCCTCTGTTTATCACCTTTACAATAAAATTAGGAAAACTAAAATTATCTCTGATAGAGCTAGTGCCCCAAACCTATCTCAAGTTTCTGTGATTGTCTTAAGGATTTTTAGTATGCACAGAGTATTTTCTGATGAGTAAAGAAAGTTGATAGTACAATTGATAGTACCAAGTTGAATCAGGTTGACAAAAGTTGCCTTTCATTACTGCCTGACTTAGCACATTGCTAGTCTAAGAAGTGAAATTCTTTCATCATTTTAAAAGTTTATTTCCAAAGTCAGTAGAGCTGGGTGCTGGTGTCTGACATTTGTAAATCCTAGCTACTCAGGAGGCTGAGATCTGAGGATCACAATTTGAAGCTAGCCTGGGAAGGAAAGTCTGTGAGCCTTTTATCTCCAATTAAGCACCAAAAAAGCCAGATGTGGAGCTGTGGCTCAGGTCATACAGTGCTAGCCTTGAACACAAAAGTTAGGGGACAGTTCCCAGGCCCTGAGTTCTAGCCTTGGCATCAGCAAAAGAAAGGAAATCAGTGATGTTAAATATTTTACTCTTAAACAATGGTGTTGTCTTTGGAGGAACTTTAAAGGGGAAAAAGTTACCTTTCTAACTTTATATCTAACCTTTCTAACTTCATATCTGATTTGTTAGAATATACAGTTTTGTGGCAGTTTACTAAAAAGGCTACTTAATCTCTTAAAGAAAATATTTTTACTTTCTTTTTATTTTCCCACTGTAGGAAGTCCAAGCAATGTTTCAAGTTTAATTTTTAGTGAGATTAATTTCTTTTGACTAATTTATGTTCATACTTGGTCAACTTAAGCAATGTGATGCATAAATTAACAGTTTGTGTGTAATTTTTATTAAGCAAAATTGCATTTATAAAGAGAATGTGATTATTGGCATTTGTCAGTATTTTCCACAAACACATAATCATGTATTTAAAATAATATTTCTAGGCTGGGGATATGGCCTAGTGGCAAGAGTGCCTGCCTCATATACATGAGGCCCTGGGTTCGATTCCCCAGCACCACATAGACAGAAAATGGCCAGAAGTGGCGCTGGGGCTCAAGTGGCAGAGTGCTAGCCTTGAGCAAGAAGAAGCCAGGGACGGTGCTCAGGCCCTGAGTCCAAGGCCCAGGACTGGCCAAAAAAAAAAAATAATAATAATAATAATATTTCTATCAGTCACTGGTTTCAGTTGCTTCTAGGGTCATCTAGGGTTAGAGTAGTTATTTGCTATAATCACAAGTACAAAGATTGTCAAATTATTTGGCCTTCATTTTTGAAGTGCTTGGAATTTATAAACTAGGTCAGTGAACTAGAATTACATTGAAATCCCAATTATCTGATTCCATATGTTAAATTATTAGTGTATCTGCCTTCAATAACTGAAGCTCTAAGGAATGCATTCAAATCTTTATATCTAACGTAATTTCTTACCATTCTTCATATTTTCTGTCTTATTTAAGAGTCCATGTCTTTTTTTTTTTTTTGCCAGTCCTGGGGCTTGGACTCAGGGCCTGAGCACTGTCCCTGGCTTCTTTTTGCTCAAGGCTAGCATTCTGCTACTTGAACCACAGCGCCACTTCTGGCTGTTTTCTGTATATATGAGGCAAGCACTCTTGCCACTAGGCCTTATCCCCAGCCCAAGAGTCCATGTCTTTTTTACTTATTTATTCCTGTTCTCAGTCAGTTGATAGCCAGTCCTCTATGAGATTACAGATACATTAGATTTGGTTTGTCACAAAATGTCAAAGTCAGTGGATGGTTTCTTAAAAGGTTCCCTTAAGTGTAGTAATTATATTGAAAAGCAAATACCCAGGAAATAATTGGTCAAGTAAATGAAATTACTTCACAATCTCTGATTCTGTATTTTAGACAGTAGAATATGGGGGACAATCCTGATTATTCAGGAGGCTAAAACCTAGAGAGGGTTGTTTGAAGCCAGCCCAGACAGAAGAGTCCCAAGTTGCTCCAAAATAACCAGCAAAAAGCCATGATAATGGTGTGGCTCAAGTGGCATTATTTTTTTATTTTTTATTTTGCCAGTCCTGGGGCTTGGTACTCAGGGCCTGAGTACTGTACCTGTTTTCTTTTTGCTTAAGGCTAGCACTCTACCACTTGAGCCAAAGCGCCACTTTGTGCTTTTCAATGTGGTGCCGAGGAATCAAAATTAGGGCTTCATGCATGCTAGGCAAACACTCTACCGCTAAGCCATATTTCCAATCCTATAAATTTTTTTTAATAGCTAAGTGAGCTAGCAAGTACAACTCATGTTATCAGAAAAAATATAAAAACAAAACAAAACCCAACTAAATGTAGCAATAAAATGCATCATTTTATAAAATGCATTAAATTTTTTATGTATTTCTTCCCTTCTTTAAAACTACTTTGACTCTGTGTTTTCCATACTTTATTGGGATCCTTGCCAGAAGGGAGGATTATTACAAAGGGATGGATTCTACTGGCTGAATACGGATATGAGGCTTAGATTCTGCCATTAAACTTGCTGTCCTATCTGAGCATGGTGGCACACACCTGTAATCCCAGTATTTGGAAGGTTGATCCAAGTTGGAGGCCAGGTTGGGCCATATAGCAGCATCTAGTCTCAAAACAAGACCTGTTGTCTTATAAAGTTACCATACCTGAGTTAGATGTACTTTGACAAGTGAGCTCAATAGAATGAGAACAGAATTTTATGAAGACAAAGTACCTTGAAAGCATTTGTCAATGAAGGGCATCATTTTCTTCAGTAAAATATCTTCATGTGTATATTTTAGTTGATTGACTTCTTCTGAATGGCTTCTTGGGTATCCGTACATATTTTCTTTAATTTTGCTCCTTTGCTTTTCATATTACCCTTTACTGTCAATGACTTTTTCATTTCCAATAAATGTTGGTTTTGGTTTCTGGTCAAAGTTCTGACTTTGGTCATTGTAATTTTTGATTACTCACTACTAAGATTTTTTTTTTTTTTTTTTTTTTTTTTTTTTTTTTTTTTTTTTTTTTTGGCCAATCCTGGGGCATGGACTCAGGGCCTGAGCACTGTCCCTGGCTTCTTTTTGCTCAAGGCTAGCACTCTGCCACTTGAGCCACAGCGCCACTTCTGGCCATTTTCTGTATATGTGGTGCTGGGGAATTGAACCCAGGGCCTCATGTATACGAGGCAAGCACTCTTGCCACTAGGCCATATCCCCAGCCCCACTACTAAGATTTTTTATTTGATGCCCAAATAAGATAATTAGATTGAAATTTCAAGTGCATTTAAAATTCCTAAGTTTGTTGGGCAGTATGGAATACTGTGGCTTATTATAGAATATAATTGATTCTTCAATTTATGATATCCAATCATACACTGTACTGTTTTCTTTTCTTTCTTTTTTGGTCAATCATATGGTTTGAACTCAGGGTCTGGGCACTGTCCTTCAGCTTTTTTGCTCAAGGCTAGTGCTCTATCACTCAGCTACAGTACCACTTCCAGCTCGCTGGTGGTTATTTGGAGATGAGTCTCAGGGACTTTCTTGCTTTGGCTGGCTTTCAACTGCAATTTTCAAACTTCAGCTACCTGAATAGTGAGGATTATAAGCCTGAGCCGCCAGTTCCCAGCCCTATTTTTCTTTTTCTTTTTTTTTTTTTTTTTTTTAGCAAAGAAAATAATCTTCTTGTGGACAGTGTACTATTAACACTGTCCATTGGTTTGCTCTCTTAAAACCTTCTGGATCAGGGCTGAGGATATGGCCTAGTGGCAAGAGTGCTTGCCTCGTATACATGAGGCCCTGGGTTCGATTCCCCAGCACCACATATACAGAAAACGGCCAGAAGTGGCGCTGTGGCTCAAGTGGCAGAGTGCTAGCCTTGAGCAAAAAGAAGCCAGGGACAGTGCTCAGGCCCTGAGTCCAAGCCCCAGGACTGGCCAAAAAAAAAAAAAACCTTCTGGATTGGTGGTGGGTTTTGTTTTTGTTTTTGTTTTTATAATGCATGTGTTCAGTCTAACTACTCTTCGTGAAGTGGTTTTGATGTTATTTTTATGTTAAGTAAGGAATGAAGATTTGGACTGAACTGTTCTTTATGTGGTATGTACCTGTGTTGTTTTTTTTCCTACAGTATGAATGTTTTATGCTTTAGAGAGTAGAGATATTTAGTTGAGATACCATCCAGAGTGACAGGTTGTCCATCTTTTCATCCTGTTTGTCTTAACTTGCATTTTAGTATGCAACCGAGGATGGACTTGTACACACAAGTGACCAGGCCAGGACTCTACCCAAAGAATGGGTTTGTATTTAAGGGTCCCAGCAGTTAGACCATCCTCAGAAGAGAAGGTAAGGCTATATACATGCAAGCTAAATTATAAAGGGGCAAATAGGCTATAACTCTGAAGATGTTTTAGGGGCCAGATGAGAGAGTTTTCTTTCTTTTTAATGTGTATAAAACCTAGAAGGAATGGAGATTGAAATTAAGTCATATGGGAAAAAATAGTATTGTAAGCAACGTGTATGAATGAGAGAGAGTTGTACTGTATTTTGGGGTAAGGGAAAAAAACTATTTGGACATTCAGTCTACCCTATGGAATATAGATTGGGCATGCTTTTTAGAAAAGATGTAAATTTAACATAACATAAAGTTAACCATATAAAAGTGTACAACTCAGCCACAGAATAGTTCCAAATGTCTTTTCCCGAGCCTTTGTCTATATGTGGGTGTGCCACTCCAGAGGCTTGAACTCAGGGCCTGGGCCCTGTTCCTGAGCTTTTCTGTTCAAGGCTAGAACTCTACCACTTTGAGCTACAGGTCCTCTTCTGGCTTTTCTGGTGGTTAATTGGAGATAAGTGTCTCATGGACTTCCCTGCCCTGGCTGGCTTTGAACCATGACTCTCAGATCTCTCCCTGTGCTTGGCTTTACCTGTGTGTTGTGTGCCTACATAGAGATGACACTCTTCTAAAAGTTACATTTCCTTCCTCTGTAAAATGAGAATAAAATCATCCTTACACACATGGCTTAACATGTTTTTTGAGAATCAGGTAGATTAATAAATTTAAGTTTGCTCCTTTATTCACTATTATTTAAGGCATAAACATAATTAAGATTTTTACCAGCAGTCCCAGATTATAGCTCAGGATTCCACATGGTATTGCTTGTCCTATCTCATTAGTGTCTTCTGCTCTATGTTCTCAGTCTTTCCTTATTTATGTTTTTCTTTTGGTGAGACTTATGTGAATGGAAGTAGTAAGATCATAGAGGTAAAGTGTGCTCTTTGGAGTCATATGACATCAGAAATATGCGATACCACTTGACTTTATTGGTGAAGTTGACCTCGGTTTTGTTTGAGGTCATGCTTTCTAGCTTTATCAACCACAAAACCCTTATTTTCTTTTTTTTGGCACTGTATTCTTTGGAAGAGAATGTATTCTACTTTCAACAGGGGAAAGTTTACTTATGAAATAGCATAAGAAAAATTTCTGTGGGCTGGGAATATAGCCTAGTGGCAAGAGTGCTTGACTCGGGCTGGGGATATGGCCTAGTGGCAAGAGTGCCTGCCTCATATACATGAGGCCCTGGGTTCGATTCCCCAGCACCACATATACAGAAAATGGCCAGAAGTGGCGCTGTGGCTCAAGTGGCAGAGTGCTAGCCTTGAGCGGGAAGAAGCCAGGGACAGTGCTCAGGCCCTGAGTCCAAGACCCAGGACTGGCACAAAAAAAAAAGAAAAAGAAAAATTTCCACAAGGATAATTTCTATCTCCCATCCCTCTTATTACTTATCTGCAATATGGATTTATGCATATTTATTTGATACTTGGAAATATGATCCAGTACTTCATTGTTTCAGCTTTGGCATTTTGGAGCTCAAATTGCTTCATTTGCCCTTTTTACATCTTCTCATAATGTGGGGTTTTAAAACCTGATTCTTCTTTTAATATAGCTAATCTCTAATGTATCTTGTGGGTTAAAACCCACTTTGAGCATTGTTATCTCCCCCATCCTCCCCTTTTTTGGTGTGGGTCCTGGGGCTTGAACTCGGGGCCTGGGCACTGTCCTTGAGCTTCTTTTTTCAAAGCTAGCACTCTACCACTTGAGCCACAGTGCCATTTCAGTTTATTTGGTTGTTCAATGGAGATAGTCTCTTAGACTTTCTGCCCAGGTCGGCATCAATCTGAAATACTCAGGTCTCAGATTCCTGAGCAGCTAGGGTTATAGGTGTGAGCCACCAGTTCCCTGCTTCCCTTTTTGTCAAGCGGCAAGGTGTTACTCTTAGTGTTTTCCATTTCCTCTATAGAATCTATTCTGAAGAGTTTAGAATAAGTAAATTAAATTTTAAAGGACATTCCTATTCTTCTGTTCCTAGAAAAACAACATGGTAAATATAAAAACTCTGGACTGGGAATGTGGCTTAGTGGTAGAGTGCTTGCCTTGCAGGCATGAAGCCCTGGGTTTGATTACTCAGTACCACATAAACAGAAAAGGCTGGAAATGGTGCTGTGGCCCACGTGGTAGAGGGCTAGCCTTGAACACAAGAAGCTGAGGGACAGTGCCCAGGTACTAAGTTCAAACCCCAGGACTGGCAAAAAATAAAATTTTATATATATATTTTTTTCAGTTTCTGCACTGAATAATATTGTAAGTTTATAAAGTCTTATGCAAGGTGATTCAAAGAAAAAAAGGCTCATTTGTGTTTTTTTCATTTAGATACAATAAAAGTGAGGCAAAAACAATTAAAATCACATAAGACTTTTGATATGTGTTCAAACTTTAGTGTCCTTAAAGTACAAAATGTGGATTACTTTTATGGTTTGAAAGTGATTTCTTTTGTAGTTTCTAACAAAAAGGTTTTAATAGTATCTTTTGGCCAAGAAATAACTATCTTTTAAAATTAGGCATGCTTGGACTGGACGTGTGGATCAAGTGGTAGGATATTTCTTGAATACTTAATATTTGGATTGAATATTGGACATTGACTATTTCTACTATAAGACCCAGATTTCAAATCCCAGCATCAACAAAATATGAAGCATGCCCTTTTTTTTAAAGGAGTATTTGTTAATAGAAAAGAACAGCTAGATAAATGCTAATTGAAATGGCATTGTATTGGCATTGAAAGAAAGAAAAACTAACAAAATTTCTGTGATTTAAAAATCTAACTTACACACATCTTCTCCTAGTTTTTTAATTCATTCTAGACAATACAATGTGAAAATTATGTTACTAGTTGTAGTATTTGGTCTTATTTGTGGGGGGGGAGGTAGAGGAGTGGCTAATGAAAAGAAGGCTCAGAGATTTGGAGGATTATGGTTTGAGGTCAGCCTGGGCAGAAAAGTTTGTGGGCCTCTATACCCAAAAACAACTAGCAAAAAGCCAACCTGGAGGCATGACACAAGTTGTGGAATATCAGCAAAACAAGTGAGCTCAGAATGAGGCCCTGATTTCAAAACCTCAGCATTGGGGCATGGGGGGTGGGGTGAAGATCTAGGCACATTTTTCACCCAGAATATTTATAAACTGTTGCATGAATTTACAAAAGTGGAGAACGTAGATACCAGGATCTGGCTACTGTCAGTCATTCTCTCCTTAAATTTGCCCATTTCAAAATATCTAGAGTGTAACTTAGTGGTAGAGGACTGGCCTAACACCTGGTTTGATCCTCAGCACCATATTTCAATCAACTGATCAGTAAGTAATACAAAGTGGGGATAGAATGATCTAAAGGGTTGTATATTGAAATGAAATATACTGATCAATGTAAACTAGTCACTGGCACAGAGAGCTTATTGTCATAATATCTTTTCTTGGATTTCTTTCTTCCTCCCTTCCTTCCTTCCTTCCTTCCTTCCTTCCTTCCTTCCTTCCTTCCTTCCTTCCTTCCTTCCTTCCTTTCTCTCTCTCTCTCTCTTTCCTTCCCTCCCTCCCTCCCTCCCTTCCTTCCTTCCTTCCTTCCTTCCTTCCTTCCTTCCTTCCTTCCTTCCTTCCTTTCTTCCTTTCCTTTCTTTCTTTCTTTCTTTCTTTCTTTCTTCCTTTCTTTCTTTCTTTCTTTCTTTCTTTCTTTCTTTCTTTCTTTCTTTCTTTCTTTCTCTCTCTCTCCTCTCTCTCTCTCTTCTTTCCTTCCTTCCTTTCTTTTTCTTTCTTTCTTTCTTTCTTTCTTTCTTTCTTTCTTTCTTTCTTTCTCTCTCTCTCTCTCTTTCTCTCTTTCCTCTCTTTCTCTTTCTCTCTTTCTCTCTTCCTCTCTCTTTCTTTCTTTCTTTCTTTCTTTCTTTCTTTCTTTCTTTCTTTCTTTCTTTCTTTCTTTCTTTCTTTCTTTCTTTCTTCTTTCTTTCTTTCTTTCTTTCTTTCTTTCTTTCTTTCTTTCTTTCTCTTCTTTCTTTCTTTCTTTCTTTCTTTCTTTCTTTTTGCTTTGGACTCAGGGCCTGGCACTGTCCCTGGCTTCATTTTGCTCAAGGCTAGCACTCTACCACTTGAGCTTCAGTGCCACTTCTGGCCTTTTCTATATATGTGGTGCCGAGGAATCAAACCCAGGGCTTCATAGATATGAGGTGAACATTCTACCACTAGGCCATATTTCCAGCCCTTGGGATTTCTTTACTGATAATTTTTGTTAGAAATTATTTGAGGAGCTAGGATGTAGCTCAGTGGCAAAACACAATCTCTTGGGTTCAATCCCCAGTAAATCACCCCCCCCATAAAAATAAATTATTTGAAATGTCTTACATGAGAACTTAATTTTAAAATTGTGTCTTATATCCAAAGTGCTATGTTGACTTGGGAACCCAAACTAAGGAATTGATGCAGTTGGAGCTGAGTTGAGTTGGGAGGTGAAAACATGCGTGTTAAGTACACACTACAATATAAATGATGAGGCCAGTGGCTCACTGGCACTTGGCCTTATCATTTGGGAAGTTGAGATTGGGAGGATCACACTTCAACGCCTATGTAGACACAAAAGTTCATGGGAATTACCCCTTCCCCAATAATAGCATTGTGTAGTATAGACTTTATTTGCAACTGCCATAATTTCCAAGCATATCTTGTGTGAATGCCATTTGGGGGAGGGGAGGTATTTGGACTGCATCATTAAAAATGTTTTAGTCCGGGGGTGGGGGGAGCAAAGAGGGCTAGTCGAAAAAAATGAAGGATGGGGTTATATTGTTTAAAAACAAATGTAATCATTACCTTACTTGTAACCCCCCCTGCTCATTACCTTTTCAATAAAGGGAAAAAATAGGAAAAAATGTTTTGGTCCTTTAAGAACTCAGTCAATTTTGTGGCTAGTAAAAGTTAAATTTGCACACTGTAACACTGTTTTTTCCTTTTTTCCCCCCCTAGTGTTTGAAAGATGTGTGATGACCACAAAACCACCAGACACAAGAATACTTCTAGCAATTTTGGGGGAAGTTTGTCTACACTCAGGCTGCAGTATTTCAGCAAACATGATTGGACAGTGGACCTGGCTTATTTTTGTGCCTTATTTTGATGGAGTGAAAATTTTGAGCCAGCAAAGCCAAATCCTAATATCAGCATGCCTGGCTCCTTGCTGATTGCAGATAGGCATTTAAATGTGAACTTGAGATCAGATGTCTCTATTACTTCCAGCTAATGTGGCATCATAGCTATTCCTAAGCTTAAGTCTTTGATTAAAAACAGTCTAGTAGTGTGTCTACCACTAACTGTCATGTAAGTTTTTTCTTATGTATTCCCAATTTTCTGTCTCCCATTTCTGTACAATCATGCCCTTTTGCTGAGTAAATGAAGCATAAGGTCCTAGAATATTTAAATCACAAACTTAAGAAAAGGAATAAAACTAATATTTTCCCAACCTCTTAGCTATCATAATGTCTTACAGGCTAAAACACACACACACACACACACACACACACACACACACACACACATACATACACAAACACGCATGCAGGCATACACACACTACCTACTTAATTGATTTTTGAAATACCCATTTGACCCAGTGGTACACATGGCTCAGTGGTAGAGCACTTGCATAGCATGTGTGAGGCCCTGGGTTTGATCAGCACATCCTACACCCCTTCCTTCTCTCCCTCCCTCCCTCCACAAATACCAGGATAATTTAGAAGAAAAGCTACACCCTCCTGACCACATACATGCTTAAAAACTTCGGATCTTTTTCTCAGCAGGAACCAGTTGTAAATAACAATGAAGTAGGGGCCAAAATACAAAACCAAAAATGAAGCAGCTACATGTAGATTTCTAGGTTGAACTGTAACCCAATATTGTGGCTTCATATGTATTATTTTATATTGTACTTTTTTCATTGTTGATGGTTTGAACTTTAATAAGAGAAATCCCATAGTTTTTAATATCACCAAAATAAGACCATTTGAACAGTGTATTCTAGAAAGCAATATACTAACTGAAGTCAGTGCTTGTATATATTAAGATAGCCTTAAACCGTCTTCTGTAGTAACCTGTCAAATAATTAAAATTTTTAAAAGAGTAGGACTATAGTCAGAATGCTAGACTGAGAGGTAAACACTGATGCAATTAGAGCTGGTACTGATGTTGTCAGTGTTTAGCATTGTGTTTAGCCGTGTTTATGCTACAAAAGTGCAATATTAGACACTAGCTAGTTAGTATTGCTTCCTCATGTAACTCCAAAGAGGAAAAGGATTTGATTAAGTGCATATATTTCTTTGTTATTCACATTGTCCTTTGCTTGAATTCAATGCCATGCAGATTTCCATGGCTGCTATTTTTATTTAGTTTGCATTAGTTTCATTAACATCTTAAAGGAGAGCCTAACATTACCTGACCAGCAGTGGCCCTTAACTGCAGTAGTACAAAAGGAAGAAAAAAAAAATCGGGAAAATTGGTGAGAACTTGAACTTAACATCAGGAAAAAAAAAAGTTCTTTGTATTTGTACTTGATGCCTTAAGATAGTTTCTTCTCAAAGCTCTGGAAGACTAAAATAGGCAATAATATTACAATACTACTGAGTTTTTGTAGAATTGTTACATTTGATAATAAAATTTGCCTGCTTAATCTCAATGTTTACATTCGTTTTGTTTGTTATTGGGAGAATTACATTAAAGATGGAAGGGTTAGGTAAACCACTTTGTCTGAGGTGGTAGGGTGCATTCTTGAGTTGATTGTAAGTTATAAAATCTATCCTTTATGGGGGCTGGGAATGTGACTTAGTGGTAGAGTGCTTGCCTAGCATTCATGGAGCCCTGGGTTCGATTCCTCAGCACCACATATACAGAAAAGGCCAGAAGTGGTGCTGTGGCTCAAGTGGTAGAGTGCTAGGAGCAAAAAGAATCGAGGGACAGTGCTCAGACCCTGAGTTCAAGCCCCAGGACTGACCAAAAAAACAAAAAAAAATCCATGATAAATACAAAATACTGACTAAACAACCCTAGTGGAATAACCACTTACCTTGCATGTGCAGTGCCCTGAGCCTGATCCTTACCACTAAGAAAATAAAAATCTAAAGATCAAGAATTTTAGAACAATTATGTAGTTTTAAAATATGTTAATAGCCTGCTGCTTATGGCTCACACCTGTAATCCTAGCTACTCAGGAGGCTGAAATCTGAGGATCAAAGTTCAAATCCAGATTGGGCAGAAAAGTTCCTGTAAGATTCTTATCTCCAATGAACCACCAGAAAACCAGAAGTGGCCCTGTGGCTAAGTAGAGCGCTAGCCTTGAGCACGAAGAGACTTAGAGATAGTGCCCAGGCCCTGAGTTCAAGCCGCACAACTGACCCCCCCCCCAAAAAAAAGGTTAATAATTACTAAGTGGCATGTTTGCATTGGAGCACACATTCAGTCACTTTCTACACTTAACTATAAGTACGGTGATAGCCAGTTAGGTATGAAATTTACCTGAACATCATTTTGTTTGCTTCTGCCATCTACTGGACACATGCAGTGCTATAGGCTTTTCACAATCTGGATCTTAGCCAAAGAGTACAAACTCAAGATTCTAACAGGAAGTTGAAAAGAATAATGGTGCAGGTACTATGGGGAATTGAACCCAGGTTCTTATGCATTCCAGACAGGGCTGTATCATTAAGCTGCATCCCCATAGCCTCCCTCTTTTTTCAGATAGGGTCACATTAAGTTGCTCAGGCTAGCCTCAGACTTGTAATCCTACCTCAGTCTCAAATAAGCTGGTAAAGACATGTACAACTATACTAAGCCAAAGTTGTTCCATTAAAAAATACTATTATGATTAGTACTGAAATTTTTTTTACTGTATTTTAAAAAGAAAAATACAGCTAGGTGCTAGTGCCTCACGCCTGTAATTGAAACTACTTAGGAGGCTGATATCTGCAGGGTTGCAAGTTTACTACACTCCATCTCCAAAATAACTAGTGAACAGCAGGGACTGGAAGCATGGCTCAAATGGTAACATTAACCTCACAAGGATAAGGACCTGAGATTGGAAGGAGATTGGGAGAATAGTGGTACCAGGCTGGCCTGGGCAGAGAAGACTATGAGACTCCATCTCCAAGGAGATGTGGTGATATGTGCCTGATGGGAAATCTAAAAGTAGGCAGATCACAACTCAGGTATGCACCCCACACAGGAAGCCAGACTCCTTAAAAAACAAAAACAAACAAAAAACATTGAAAAATGGCTGTATCTTGTCAACTTAGCAAATGTGAGGCCCTGAATTTAAATCCTCTGTACTGCTTTTATTATTTATTTATTTATTTATTTATTTGGCCAGTCCTAGGCCGTGAACTCAGGGCCTGAGCACTGTCCCTGGCTTCTTTTTTGCTCAAGGCTAGCACTCTGCCACGTGAGCCACAGCGCCACTTCTGGCCATTTTCTATATATGTGGTGCTGGGGAATCGAACCCAGGGCTTCATGTATACGAGTCAAGCACTCTTGCCACTAGGCCATATTCCCAGCCCCTCTGTACTGCTTTTAAAGAAGTATATGATTAATTTAGCCAGTGTTGGTGGCTCATGCCTGTAATCCTACTCAGGAGGCTGATATCTTATGGTTGATGTTCAAAGCCAGCCCGGGCAAGAAAGTCTGTGAGACTCTTATCTCCAATGAACCACCAGAAAAAAAAAACCAGAAGTTGTATTGTGGCTCAAAGTAGTAGAGCCTTGCTTTGAGCAAAAAAAATTAGCTCAGGGACAGTGCCTAGGCCCTGGCTTCAAGCTCCATGACTGACAAAAAGAAAAAGAAATGTAGTCGCACCGCCGGCCCCCTGCTGCGGTGTTCACTGAGCCGTCCCGCCGCCCCCACCCCCACCCCCGCGCTCTCCAGCTCTCGCCTGAGGAGGATCTTGACCCCGTCTGATGCTACCAGCAGCATGGTGGAGAACTCGCCGTCGCCATTGTCAGGGAGAGCCATGTATGGCTTTGTGCTTTTCCTAAGTTCCCAGTTTGGTTTCATACCTTATCTTGTGTGGGCTTTTATTCCTGAACCTTGGCTACACACTCCTTGGGCTTAACCTATTGACCTCAAAAATACTGGGCAGTGGCATTACCTGTCTACCTCCTGGTAACTATAGTGATGGGTTACCTTCTCTTATTTGGAATTAACATAATGAGTACCTCTCCACTCAACTTCATTCATACAATCACAGATAACTATGCCCAGAACCAACAGCAGAAGAAATACCAAGAGGAGGCCATCCCAGCATTAAGAGACATTCCTATTAGTGAAGTAAACCAAAGATTCTTCCTTTCAGCCAACAAACTCTGCACCAAAACCTGACGCATGTGTAAACACACTGAAACCAAGCCTTTGTGTATATATTTTGGAATATTTTGGTCATAATTTTCTATTAACTATCTTAGTTATACCTCGTTTTGAAAAATGAAAATTGATCTCATATTAAGTTCAATTATTATAATGGAAATGTTTTAAAATGAATTATTAATGGACAGAATAAAATGCATTATTGTGTTAAAAAAAAGAAAAAGAAATGAGTATGATTATTTTCAAGATTAAAAACCTCAAAAATCATTTTGAGAGCTTGTTTGGAGGTTCTAGCAGGAGAGACCAACTACTCATGTACCCTTGACTGAATGCAGCTTTGGGAGAGAGACACACATGGAGAGTGAGAGGAAGGAATGGGACACCTGCCTAGCCCAGCAATCAGCCAAGTCAACCCTGATGATCAATAGAGTGACAGATGTTGCTGTCAGATCGGTCTTATATCTCTCAGGAATCATCTTTAATCAGGATCACATACAGGTTGTCATTATGTACTGTAGATTTAATTGCCAGCTGCTTTTCTTGTCTTTTTTTTTCTTCATTTAATGGTACAAGGTTTAAACTCTGGGCCTTGTGAGGCTTATTTGGTTAATACACTACCATTTGAGTCTGTCTCCAGCCCTGATTATTATTATTACTTTGCTAGTTACTTTGAGATGGAGTCAGGCTTTGAAATGAGGTCTGCTAAATCTCTTGAGTAGCTAGGTATGAACCCATGACATCCAGCTAGAGAGCAATTTTTAATACATTTTTGGAATATTTTAATTTCTGTTGCTTTACTTCGTTTACAACTCCTAATCTACATTTACTTTTTTGTAATTTTAAAGTAATTTTGTGTTTTCAATTATTAATATATTTATAGAATTTCAAGTTTACACTGAGGGAGAACTTAAATTTTACCTGAAGTCATAAGGGAAAATAACTCTGGAATTTTGTAGTTCTTAGAAATTCTTAGAAACAACCAAATACATATGAAAAATGTTAATGTTGAACCACATTGAAAGAGAATAGTATCTTTCATCCAAGTTTACATGGTCCAGTGGTCAGCTAATCGACATTTTCTAAGGACTCTTTTTTTCAGGGCTGGGAATTAAATCCAGGGCTTCAAACATGCTATACAAGCATTGTATTGCCCCATCCACTTCATAAAACAAAGAATATTTCACTTTGCTCCCCGAAAACATCCACTTCTTCCAGATATGGACTTAACCTTTTCTGCAGATAGCAGAAAATCATATTGCTCTTAGAATAGTCTGTACATGAAACTCTAGGATAATGTGGTGTGTTTGGGGTTAGTCCATGTGAAGCAAATAACCCTTCAAGTTTTGGATAGGAACCTAACAGCCCATGGTTTGCTTTGGTAAAACAGTCAATAAAATTATCATCTGGAGTCATCTTAGGGCTATGTGTCCCCTAGCCTTGAACATTGCCATCTGGAAGCGACTGGCCTTTGGGGATTAAAGAATGACCTCCTGAAAACTCACTTACGATGACTGTGGAAAGGCAGCATCTTGAGCAGTTAAGTTTTGTCTTTTTGGATAAAGTGTAATGCCCAGATTTCAAGGCCCCCAAAGACAACCATCAGAGTCCACAGTCAAAGCCAAACTGCAAGAGTTCGAACCCGGTCCCCCCGCACACTCATTGCCAGTGATGCTGAGAAGCCCCAGCACAATTCCAGCACAGCTTTTATAGACAAGTACAGGGAAGTTGGGGAAGACCCCTGGTTACAAGTACATGATTGGTTGACATTTGCCCTAGTTTACTGGTCGCCTCAGGACTGGCCTGGGTTTTCCTGCCGAACGTATGGCCGGGCAGCCTTAACCTTGGTGTACAGATTCCGGTGGGCCTCCAAGAGTGGTCACGTAGCCACATTCCCGGAGCCAGATGGTTCTTGTCTCTTGTGCCCAGATCCAGGCCGGGGTTTGAGACCAGGCACTTAGTCATGTCCAACCTTGAGTGGGCTCCTGGCGGGGACAATTAATCACATCCTGGGCCAGATTCCGGTAGTACAGAGTTCATGGGGGGTGGGGGGTGGGGGGGGTGGCGGCATGTGGTTACAGAGTAGCTATAGGAAGATTGCTGGTATTTTTCCACTTCCCCATGGGTTAGTAAGCAAAGATACAGAAGCAAAATAGCTGTTAGGGGCATAATGGTCATAATTTTATTTTCTACGCTCTTCAAAAGAATATATTTTGAACAAGAAGTGGCTTACTTCACTTACATCAGATTACACTGACTTTTGGGTACTATGTTTCACTCTTATCCTTAAGCTTTAGGGCTTAAGGAAGTTTCTAAAAGTGCACACAATCTTGTCTGTTGATTTCTATCTAACAGTTGGATAATTTTATGTTCTTTCTTCTTCCCATTTCTCATTTTAGGATGTGTTCCCCCCTTCTTTAGTAATCTTTTCCCCAATACCAGGTCCTAGGAAAATTTACAAGGTAATCATGACATACAGCATGGCTGAGTGTGGTGGTAGTTGCTTATAATTTTAGCTACTTCAGAGGCAGAGGTTGGAGGGTCTCAAGTTGGAGATTACCCCTAAGTTAAATAAATGGTTCAAAACCAGTAAAAAGCTGGGTGCTAGAGGCTCAGGCCTATAATCCTAGCTACACTGGAGGCTGAGGTCTGAGGATCACAGTTCAGTCACACTCAGCAGGAATGATACACTTATCCACAATTAATCACCACAAAACCAGAAGTGCGGCTGTGTCTCTACGTAGTGTTAGTCTAGAGCAAAAGAGCTTAGGGACAACACCCAGGCCACGAGGTCAAGCCTCAAGATAGGGGAATATGGCTTAGAATATGGCAAGAGTGCTTGGCTTATATACATGAAGCCCTGGGTTCGATTCCCCAGCACCACATATACAGAAAACGGCCAGAAAGTGGCACTGTGACTCAAGTGGTAGGGTGCTAAACTTGAGCAAAAAGAAGCCAGGGACAGTGCTCAGGCCCTGAGTCCAAGGCCCAGGACTGGCAAAAAAAAAAAAAAAAAAGAAAGAAAACCCAAAAAGCTAGGGGAGTGGTACAGCAGCTTGTCTTTGAGGCCTAGGGTTGAATTCTCAGAACAATAATAAAACACTATAGTACAGCTACCACCTTAAGACCATAGACTTGGAAAATACTGAGTCTTGATATTCCATAACAGTGGTATAGTATAGCTGATCTGTTAAGCATGACACTTGGGTAACTCTTGCTCATGTATAGGGGCCCTGTCATATCCATTCTATGGTTTTCAAGGCTTACTTTTCCATTTTTCACCCTGCTTGACCTGTTACCTTTTTTCATTGTTTTCTAACTTTTAGTGCAGTGCTGATCAAAAGCCAAAGACAGGGGCTGGGGATATAGCCTAGTGGCAAGAGTGCCTGCCTCGGATACACGAGGCCCTAGGTTCGGTTCCCCAGCACCACATATACAGAAAACGGCCAGAAGCGGTGCTGTGGCTCAAATGGCAGAGTGCTAGCCTTGAGCGGGAAGAAGCCAGGGACAGTGCTCAGGCCCTGAGTCCAAGGCCCAGGACTGGCAAAAAAAAAAAAAAAAAAAAAGCCAAAGACATATTTAGGTACATGACATACTCAGTCAACCAAACATAAAAGGCACCACCCCAAATATCCTAGCTTCATGAAGGTACTTTTAGGACAGTCTTGCTGCTTGCTAAGAAAAATACATCCATAATTACTCAGTGACTTCAGTGAATTCTATGCTTTTTTCCCTCTCCAGCTCTAAAATGATTATGTCATTTCTAAATTTACTATCAAATAATCCTAGTGCTTGTAATGAAAACACAGCATTACAAATGAGAACTGTTGGGCTGGGAATACAGCCTAGTGGCAAAAAGTGCTCGCCTCATACACATGAAGCCTTGGGTTCGATTCCTCAGCACCACATATATAGAAAACGGCCAGAGGTGATGCTGTGGCTCAAGTGGCAGAGCGCTGGCCTTGAGCAAAAAGAAGCCAGGGACAGCCCTGAGTTCAAGCCCCAGGACTGGCCAAAAAACAAACAAAAAAATGAGAACTGTTTTGCTGTGTAGGACCTGTACACACTCTTCCCATCACAAACTGTATTATTGTGTTTTTTCCTCTAAGGTATCAAATCATGCAAATGTTTATTTCACCATTTTTGGTGAGCAAGAGTCTTGGAATGATCAAGAGTTCTGCTAAGCCAGGTGTGGTGGTGAACATCTTTTGAGGCCAGCCTGAGCATTTATAAAATATCATGCTTTAAAAAAAAAAGGGGGGGGGGCTGGGAATGTGGCGATAGAGTGCTTGACTTGAATGCATGAAGCCCTGGGTTCTATTTCTCAGCACCACAAAGGAAAACGCCCGAAGTGGAGATAGGGCTCAAGTGGTAATGTTATCCTTGAGCGTCCAGCCAGGGGAGCTCAAGAGACTGGGTTTGTGGCTCCAGAGAGAGCGCTAGACTTGAGCAGAAAAGCTCCGGGACAGCGCCTAGGGCCTGAGTTCAAGGCCCAGAACTAGTACACACCAAGTTAAAAATAAATAAAGGAGAAGAAAGTGTCATGTCAAAGCACCCGTGGTCCCGAGCAAGAGTACTGATCTCCGTGGGTCCGCAGACCCAGGCATCTGGGTTCCAGTTCTAGACAACTAGCTCTGTCACTTGCTCTGCATGGGAGCCGAACCAGGGGATCCGGAAGGTGTGGCTGGTAATGGTCTCCGACTCCAGCGGGTCCTCTCTAGTCGGGAAGGGACCTGCCAGGAGAGACCCTCGGCGGCGGCCCCGGGGCCTCGCTTTCCAGGCCGGTCGTAGGCCCTGGTGCAGCCTGGAGAAGTGTTCCGGTCGCGCGCCGCTCCCGGAACTATGGTTCCGGGGCCTCTCGAAGGGGACGCTGTTGGTGGCGACACGGACGGGAGGCGGGTCAGGAAGTGGGGGCGCGACGGCCCGGCGCGGGCGCGGGCGTGGGGCGGCCGAGGGCTTCGGCGACGCGGAGGGTGGCAGACTCCGGACCGCGCGGGAGCCGGAGGACCACCCGGGCCTGCGCCGAGACCATGGCAAAGGAAGAAGGTGACAGCCCGGGGTCCGGCTCCTTAACTGCGGTGCCCGGTCTCGAGAAAGGGGCGGTGGCGCCGGGGCCCCGAGGCCTGCGCTGCGGGCGGAGGAGGCGGCGGGGTGGGCGGGCTGGCGGGACGCGGGGACTTCTTGCAGAATCCCGGGGGCACCCGAGGGAGGATCCGGAGCGATGTCTCCCGTGGAATTTGCGAAAGTGAGGCTTAAAAGTGGCAGTCAGTAGCCAGAGAAAAAGTATAGTCTACATGTCTGTATGTACGTGTGTATGGTGTGTGTGTGTGGGGGGGGGGTCAGCTGAGGATCATGAGCTGATCATTAACCGAGTAGGGAACGTTTAGATGATGTTGATTTAGATCCAGAGTGCACTTATGAATAGGGTAGCTGAATCAAAACCTTTATTCTGCACGCGCTCTTTAAATATTGACCAAACAAAGACCCTTGGAGGAGAAGGGACTGGGGTATGTCGAAGCTGGGGTTTGAGATGAGTAGTGAGAGGGGATGGACATTCTGGGATTGAAAAAAAGGCCAAGTTTACTCACCATTGAGGGGATAGTGGGAAAGGGCTGAAGCTTGGACGATGCCTTGCGGGATGAAAAGGCTGAGATTTCAGGGCAGGGGTGGTTTGGAGCGCTTGCTCCAGCAAGACATATCTGTTAGGCTCTTATCTCCATTTTAAGCAGCAAAAAGCTGGAAGTGACTGCGTGGCTCAAGAGGTACAGCAGAAAAGGAAACATGAAGCCCTGTAAAGCCCCAGTACCAGAACACACACACAAAACACATTACATGGCCTCTAGATTTCACTTGAATCCTGATGTCATTTTTATCTTTTATCATTTACACTGTCATAGATACTCTTATTTTCCAACTGAATACTTTTGAAATCTAATCTTCTAAAAATGTCTTCCTGTTGTAGTAGAGGATGGGTGTGGGTGTGCTTATTTATATTTCCTGAATCAAATGTCGGAGCAAGAAAGAAATGACAGTCGGGCGCTGGCGCTGGTCCACTCACGCCTGTAAGTCTAGCCACTCAGTAGGCTGAGGTCAGAGGGTCTCGGTTCAGAGCCAGCCTAGGCAGGGAAGTCCCTGAGACTCTTACCATCAGTTAACCAGCAGAAAACCGGAAGTGGAGCTGTGGCCGAAAATGATAGAGCTCTAGCCTTGAGCAGAAAAACTCAGGGACTTCAGGAACAGTACCCAGGCCCTGAGTTCAAGCCCAATGACTGACAACAAAGGAAAAAAGAAGTGACAAAACTTGAATAGAACAGCGTTGAAAATTATATATAGTATCTGGGTGGCCATTTGCAAGGCTGTTTCTAGCCCTACTATTTCATACAAATATTGTTGCATCAGAGACTGAAATAGCAGATTGTTTTTGTGGCAGTATCTTCATTTAATTTGGTTTTTCTTTTCTTTCCTTTTTTTTTTTTTTTTTTTTTTTTGCCAATCCTGGGGCTTGAACTCAGGGCCTGGGCCTGAGTTCTGTCCCTGAGCCTCTGTGCTCAAGGCTGGTACTCACCACTTGAGCCACAGCACCACTTCTAGCTTCTTCTGTTTATGTGGTACTGAGAACCCTGAGCTTCATGCATGCTAGGCAAGCACTCTACCAGTAAGTCACATTCCCAGCCCTAATTTGGTTTTTCTTGATAATGTTAAAAATGTAATTTGTGAAGCCACATGCCAGTGTTAACACTTATCCTAGCTACTCGGAGGCTGAGATCTAAGGATCACAGTTTGAAGCCTGCCCAAGGAGGAACGTCTAGGAGATTCTTATTTCCAATTGACCACCAAAAAAGCTGGAAGTAGAGCCTACAGGCCACTGGAGACTTATTAGCCTTAAGCAAAAAAGCTCAAGAATAGCCCAGCCCTATGTTCAAACCCTGGGTTAGGCGCCAAAAAAAGAAAAAGAAATTGTGTGAAAGAGAAGAGACTCATAATTGGACTAGACTGTGGCTAGAACTAATAAGCTTTTCCATTGCTTTCATCTCTACTATTTTCCCACCCTGTTCTTGGGGCTTGAATTTAGGGCCTTGCTCTCTTGGCTTTTTCTTTCAAGGCTGGCACTCTACCACTTGAGCCACATCTCCACTTGTGGCTTTTTGGTGATTAATTGGAGATAAGAGTCTCATAGACTTTCCTGTCCAGCTTGACTTTGAACTTCCATCCTCAGGTCTCAGCCTCCTGAGTAGCTAGGATTACAGAGTGAGCCACTGGCACCTGATTTGGTTTTTCTAATGACATTTCACAGCGTTTGCTGGAAATCTGTAAAACCTAGACTTGACAGACTGAGTCCACTAAATGTACAATTGTTTTTTACTGTGGTAGTGTTTAAAGATATATTAGTGAACATATGACTTTGCTTTGAAACTGCTTAAAAATACATTTGTTTTACTAATTTTTTACAAGAAAGCTGCAGAACCATCCATCTGATCAATAACAGCAGTAGATGATTCATTTTTCCTATTTTGACTCCTTTATTTAGACTTACATTTTACAGCCTGAAGTCATTACTTAAGTCATTACTAGAGAAAAGGAAAGCTTCTTTTCCAATCCTAAAAAAGAAATTAATTCCCGTACCACATTAGGAATATGACAGGAACACTGCATTTATCTACCCCCACAAAGTAATTCTAGGATAGGAAAAAACACTTAAGTCATCTTTAGTAAATTATTGTTTATTTGGAATTTATTAGCTGGTTTAGAGGTAACTTATTCATTACATTTAAAAAAATTTTGTGCTAGTATGAAGGCTTGAACTTAAGGACTGGGAGCTGTTCCTTGGCTTTGGCTCTTCATTAGTTTTGTTTTTTTAGGCTGGTCCTGGGGCTTGAACTCAGGGCCTGGGCGCTGTCCCTGAGCCTCTTTGTGTTCAAGGCTAGAGCTCTACCACTTGAGCCATAGCACTACTTCTGGCTTTTTCTGAGTAGCTTATTGGAGATAAGAGTCTCTGGGACTTTTCTGCTCAGGCTGACTTTGAACTGCAATCCTCAGATGTCAGTCTCTTGAGTAGTTAGGATTACAGGCATGAGCATTGGTCCTCGGTTTCTTTATTACATATTTATATGGGATAGAAAGGGAAATTGTCTGAAACTAGGAAATGTTTTGAATGTTTCCTGTATATAAGTTTTTATAGGCTAATATAATTTTTTTTTTTGCCAGTCCTGGGACTTGAACTCAGGGCTGTCCCTGGCTTCTTTTTGCTCAAGGCTAGCACTCAACCACTTGGGCTACAGTGCCACTTCTGGCTTTTTCTATATATGTGGGGCTGAGGAATCGACCCCAGCGTATACATGAATATGTGAGGAAAACACTTTACCACTAGGCCATATTCACATCCATAATTTTGTTTTTAAGAAATGTTATCATAGGGGATGGGGATATAGCCTAGTGGCAAGAGCGCTTGCCTCGTATACATGAAGCCCTGGGTTCGATTCCCCAGCACCACATATACAGAAAATGGCCAGAAGTGGCGCTGTGACTCAAATGGCAGAGTGCTAGCCTTGAGCAAAAAGAAGCCAGGGACAGTGCTCAGGCCCTGAGTCTAAGGCCCAGGACTGGCAAAAAAAAAAAGAAATGTTATCATAAAGTTGATATACAGGAGGGTTATAGTTATATAAGTCAGGTAAAGAGTACATTTTTTTTTTTTTTTTGGCCAATGCCACCCCTTCCCCTGCTCTGTTCCAGTTTTTCCTTCCACTCTTACCCACAAATAGTATAGTTCATTTTCCACATGAAATCCAGTAAATACCATTGTTGCATTTGTTCATTCTTCGTCCCTCCATTTCTGTGCCTCCCTTTACACTGCCAAAGATATAAATGAACACACAGAACAAAAAGAAAACAAACAGCAAAAAAGCAAAAATCTCTTATTTCCATTTGCATGTTATTTTCTAACTCTTAGGTTGACAAGAGTATACAATGCTAATTATACTAGTACAGTACTATGAAAGTCTGGAGAGTTTCCAAGTTTTTTTTTTTTTTAGCAAGCCTGGGGTTTGAACTCAAATCTTGAGTGCTGTCCTTGAGCTTTTTGCTCTATAGAGGCTAGTGCTCTACCACTTTTCTTTTTTTGGCCAGTCCTGGGCCTTGGACTCAGGGCCTGAGCACTGTCCCTGGCTTCCTTTTTGCTCAAGGCTAGCACTCTGCCACTTGAGCCACAGCGCCACTTCTGGCCGTTTTCTGTATATGTGGTGCTGGGGAATCGAACCCAGGGCCTCATGTATACGAGGCAAGCTCTCTCGCCACTAGGCCATATCCCCAGCCCTCTACCACTTTTTTGTGTGTGCTTAATTGTAGATAGAGTCTCTGGCTTTCCTACCCCAGTTGGCTTCAAACTGTGCTTATCAGATCTCAGCCTCCTGAGGAGCTAAGATTATAGGCATGAGTCACTGGCATCTGGCTTAATTTTTCAGGATTTTAAAAATAAATTTATGCAGTGTATTGTCATTTAAAAAATGTGTTAATTCAGCTGGGCTCAGTGGCTGATAATTGTAATTCTTGCTACTCAGGAAATGGAGATCCGGAAGCTCGGGATTTGAGAACACCCAGGGGAAAGAAAGCCCATGAGACTTGATCTCACCAGAAAAAGCTGGAAGTGATAGTACACCTTGTCATCCTAGCCACTGAGGAAAGCATATATAGGAGGAATGCAGTCCAGGATGGTCAGGACATCTGGCCATCTCAAAATTAACCTGCAAAAATACTAGAGGTGTGGCTCAAGTGGTAAAGTGCCTAAACAATAATTGCAAAGCCCTGGATTCAAACCCTAGTTACCCTCCTCCCTTTGAAAAATATGTTAATTCATGAATGATGCCTTTAATCCTCTCAGATAACTAGAATCTTGCTAAACTCAGTAGCATTGTTTCCTCCCAATATTTCTGGAAAAATTTACTTATTTGCGAAAAACAGCTTCATCTAGAAAGAGGAACTTGCTGGTTTATCAACAGGACTCAAATATACCCATATCTGTAATGGTGGTGATACCTGTATTGGAGTACAAATATGATTATGAAAAAGGTTATCTTAGGCACTAGTAAAGTCTCAGTATGACTTGCTTTAGTATGATAAAAATTAAGCCAGGTGCCAGAGATTCACACTTGTAATCCTAGTGACTTAGAAGGCTGAGATCTGAGGATCATGGTTCCAAGTCAGCCAGGGCAGGAAAGTCTGTAAGGCTCTTAATCTCCAAATAACCACCAGAAAACCAGAAGTGGCGCTATAATTCAAAGTGGTAGAGTGCTATCCTTGAGCAAAAAAGCTCAGGGACAGCGCCCAGACCCCTGAGTTCAAGCCTAACAGAAAAAAAGTTAATGAACCTGGGGTACAGATACATTATAACAATATCTCCATTTTTTAAGGACCACCTGTAGGACTGCGCCAAAGAAAAAAACCAAAGTCTTCAGAAAGTCAAAGATCTGCCAAAGAAGAGAAAATCAATGACACTCCAATTCCTGAAAGAACTCCAAAACGTAAGTTACATAGATTTTCAGTTTCGTATTATTACCAAAATAGCTATTCTAGGATGTGTATTTTAATATTTTAAGCATATGGAATTTTTTTTTTTAATGATGGTTTGTTTTGCTTTATTTTGTGTTTTGGTTGGGATGGAACCCAGAGCACTGTGCATGTTAGTCAAGTGTTCTGTCACTGAGCATACTTGGAGATTAATCATGGAGTTAACTTTTATTAGATTTTGATGTGAAACACTTCCCATAAATTCTGATTTATGTTATGTTACATGTAAGTTGGCTTGTATAGCTTCATTTATTATGAAGGAACTGCTCCTATTAGGCCATATTTCTCTTAGGATAGAAGACAAGAGCAAGGGCTGGGAATATAGCTTAGTTACCACTTGCTTACCTAACATGCATGAAGCAAGCCCTGGGTTCGATTCCTCAATACCACATAAACAGAAGAAGTTGGAAGTGGCACTGTGGCTCAAGAGGTAGAGTGCTAGTCTTTAACAAAAAGAAGCTCAGGGACAGTGCCCAGGCCCTCAGTTCAAGCCCCAGGAATGGCACAAAAAAAAATGTTAAGAGCAATAGAACAACTAGAATCGTACAGTGACTCTTGGAGATAAGAGTCTCACAGGCTTTCTTGCCTGGCCTGGCTTTGAAGCATAGTTTTCAGATCTCAGCCTCCAGTATAGCTAAAATTATAAGCCACTGGTTCCTAGCTCATACATTGACTCTTAAAATTTCTGCTATAATGGTAGACAGTCACTTCTACTCTCATTCTGTTAGCCTAAGCAAGTTGTCTAGACAGTGGGATACAGAAACATAATGTGATTACAAGGAAGAAGTGTTGCAAGCCACATGAGAATGGCAGAAATGTCTAATATTTTGTTTGGTTTTATTTTTGTTGCCAGTCCTGGGGCTTGAACTCAGGGCCTGAGCACTGTCCCTGGCTTCTTTTTGCTCAAGGCTAGCACTCTGCCACTTGAGCCACAGCACCACTTCCGGCTTTTTCTATATATGTGGTGCTGAGGAATCGAACCCAGGGCTTCCTGTATACAAGGTGAGCACTTTACCACTAGGCCATATTCCCAGCCCTAATATTTTGATTCATTTATTTAGTGCTTTTTTTTTCTTTGCTGGTCATTGAACTTGAACTTGGGGCCTGGGTGCATCCCTGAGCCTCTTTGTGTCAATGCTAACACTTTACCACTTGAGCCAGAGCACAACTTCTGGCTTTTTCTGGGTAGTTTATTGAAGATGAGAATCTCACAGACTTTCCTCCCTGGGCTAGCTTTGAACCATGATTCTTAGATCTCAGCCTCCTGAGTAGCTAGGATTATAGGCATGTGCCACTGGTGCCCTGCTAATTTTAGTACTTTTGCAGTACTGGGGTTTGAACCCAAGATCTTGTGTTCACATGACTTGCTTGCCTTGCTGGTGCTCTATCCTAGCACTTTTTGTGAAGTTGAGTTGTCTTTCTTTTCTTAATGTAACTTTTTTCCTGTATATTAGATACTACTCAACTGTGCTGCGTATTACTGCTATTGACATTTATGTAATCTTTCTATGTTTTTCTAAGCCTGATCAGCATTTTACAAATGAAGGATTTGGTCCACCCAGAAGCTACCTGATTAGCCTGGTTTATAACTAACAATTTAATTAAAACTTAGGTCCTTTACTTAAAAATATATTTTTTTCAGTCCTGGGGCTTGAACTCAGGACTTGGGTGCTGTCCCTGAGTTGTTGTGCTCAAGGTTTTACTCCTGGAGTCACAACTTCACTTCCAGCTTTTTTGGTGCTTAATTGGAGATAAGTCTCTTGGACTTTTCTGCCTGGGCTAGCTTTGAACCCACACTCCTTAGATCTCAGTCTCCTGAGTAGCAGGATTACATGCATGAGCTACTGGTGGCTTACTTTAATTTTCTAAACACATATATGTGTATACATATATATCTATAGCTATATCTATCTTATCTTATCTATCTATCTATCTATCTATCTATCTATCTATCTATCTATCTATCTATCTATCTATTTATGCCAGTCCTGGGGCTTGGACTCAGGGCCTGAGCACTGTCCCTGGATTCCTTTTGCTCAAGGCTAGCACTCTATCACTTGAGCCACAGTGCCAACTTCTTTTGTTTATGTGGTGCTGAGGAATCGAACCCAGGGCTTCATGCATATTAGGCAAGCACTCTACCACTAAGCCACAACCACTAAGCCCTATTCGCAGCCCCTAACCTGATAATTTTTAAAGACGATTTTTATGCTGAGTTCTTTATTTTCTCCAAAACCCACATTTACATCAAACACTAAGTTTTATGATTCTTCCATCTTTGACACATATTAAGGTAAAGCCTTTTTGTATAGAAATTGGTAGAATATATGTTTTTCTTTTTATTCTTGAGTCAGAGTCTAAATGTAGCCTCAAACTTGCTATGATCCAAAGCTGGCTTTGAATTCAAGGTCCTCCTGTCTCAGACTCCTGAGTGTTGATTTCATAGGCATGTGTATCATGCCTCGCTAAATATATATTTTTATAATAGCTACTGATAAGTTGGATTAACTTACAGTCATTGAAGTCTTTTTCTTTTTAAGTAAGTCTTGTAAATGCTAGGCAAGTGATTCACCTATGAGCTCTGAGCTACATTCCCATCCCCTGTCTGAGCCTTAAGGAAAGAATAAAAATATAAAATACATACATTTAGAAACTTAGAAGTACTTTTCCAAGTGGCCACTGTAGAAAAATTTCTTATTAGTTATATTAGTCTATAGTTCATATTGTATCACATTATTTTTGCTATAGTATGTGTGCATAGCACAAATGTGAAAGTCACATGCTATATATTATTTTAAACAGGATGTACATATGCTACTAGAAACCATTTTTGAGCAGTTTTTATACTGATACTATTTGAATTCACTGCATTGTACTTGCTAGGCAGACACTCTTACTACTGAGCCTGCCTCCAGCTCTTATTTTTTGCTGGTTATTTCTAAGATAGGGTCTTACTGGGTGTACTTGCACCTTAATATGCCTATTTTAGACTTTTCATTGTTGCTGGGATGATAAGCACACACCTCCTATCTAGCTTTCCTCTGTTGAGAGGAAGTCTCATGGACTTTTCTGCCAGTTTTGATAATCTTAGCTTGTCAAGTAACTTAGGATGACAGACTCTCACAAGTGTGCTCAGGTTAAAGAGTTTCATGAACTTTTCTCATGATTATCAAACTATGATGCTCCGACATCTCCAGGCTCTTAAGTAGCTAGGATTATAGGTGTGAGCCACCGGAACCAGCTTGATTGCTTTTTTTTTCTTTTTCTTCATGGCTCTAGGGTTTGAACTCAACCTCACTATTCTTACTTCAAATTCTGCTTTTCACTAATTATTTTGGAGTTAGGATCTAGCAAACTTTTCTGCTAGGGCTAGTTTCAAACTATAATTCTATAAATCTCAGCCTCTGATTAGCTAGGTTTATAGGCATGGTTATTTTATAAGTGTACAATACATTAGTGTTTAATATACTTACCTTGTAAAGCCAGTATCCAGAACCGTTTCATGCAGAATATAGACTTGTAACTTTTGAAACTGTTTTGGATTTATAGAATTGAGCATACACACAGTTTCCGCGTTTTACCCTCCTTCCACAGTTACTAGTATTTTAAATATATTAATGTACATTTGTTACATTAATGTACAGTTAATGAATCCATATTGATACATTTCTAGTTCTTACCTAATGTTTTAAATTTTTTTCAAACGATTCTATACAGCATATAGCACATTATACTCACTTGTCATGTCGTCTTAGGTTCTTTTTGACTGTGACAGTGTCAGGCTTTTCATGTTTTGATGACCATGATATCTTTCACGAGAGTATATTGTAGAATATTTCTCTGTTAGAATTTGTCTGATGTTTTTATGATGACTAGACTGGGGTTGTGCAATTTTTTTGAAAAGAAACCTTTGAGTTAGAATGCTTTCTTTCCATTATCATACAAGGGTACATATTACCTTTTGATTAATATGCTTTTTCAGATATATTATTTCAACGCTTTGCAAAGATTTTCATTGGCTGTCTTGCAGCAGTTACTAGTGGTATGATGTATGCTCTCTACCTGTCAGCATATCATGAACGGAAATTTTGGTTTTCCAACAGGCAGGTAAGAAGAAAGAAATTTGAACACATGAAAAATGACACAATATTTAATATTAATTTGAATGTTTGCTAGGAAATCAAAATATAAGTATAATAAATATGACAAGTGCTGTTTTATTTATGACTATTAGAAACAAAATGATACAGAAACTTTTGAGAACATACAGCTTTAAAATATGTAATAGGGGGCTGGGGCTATGGCCTAGTGGCAAGAGTGCTTGCCTCGTATACATGAGGCCCTGGGTTCAATTCCCCAGCACCACATATACTGAAAATGGCCAGAGGTGGCACTGTGGCTCAAGTGGCAGAGTGCTAGCCTTGAGGAAAAAGAAGCCAGGGACAGTGCTCAGGCCCTGAGTCCAAGCCCCAGGACTGGCCAGAAAAAAAAAATGTAATAGGATATCATCTCATGGAATAAAAACTATTGAGATGTTCTTCTGGTGGCAATTCATTTATGAGGGACAGACTGTTCAAGAAACACCTGCTCCTGGTTTATTAGAACTGGCTTTTAAGTTCTCATGAGACTGAAAATAGAAGTAGGCAGATCAGGATTGCACATGGTATATAGTTTATTGGGAAACTTATATACCAAGTGTGTCTTGGATTACAGTAAGGTAAGTGGATCCATGAGATTTAGATCAGAAGGCTGGGGCTTTTATAAGGTCAGGACAAAGGTAACTTTATCCAAGCCAGAATGTACCTGGTTTATCGCAAGCTTACATCAAGTACTTTAGGCACATTCTTGGTACTGTCAGTGCTAGAGTACAAGTTAGAAAGCTCCACATACCACTGGAATGATTTTCTCTATAGAATGCTGTGAAACTATGAGGGAAAGCAAACCAGGCAGTCATGTTCTAAGAGAGCTATGGTCAGGTTAAGCTGCATCCCTACAGGGACTTTCAGTAATAATGAACTATGACATTTAGTCAGGCTTTTTGTAGTTTTTTTTTTTTTTTTTTTTTGGCCAGTCCTGGGCCTTGGACTCAGGGCCTGAGCACTGTCCCTGGCTTCTTCCCACTCAAGACTAGCACTCTGCCACTTGAGCCACAGCGCCACTTCTGGCTGTTTTCTGTATATGTGGTGCTGGGGAATCGAACCTAGGGCCTCGTGTATCCGAGGCAGGCACTCTTGCCACTAGGCTATATCCCCAGCCCCGCTTTTTGTAGTTTTGATGCCTCACATTTCAAAAACTTTGTGTGGAGTTTCAGCATATATATATATGTATATATGTATGTATATATACACATACACACATATATCTGTTATACATATGCGTGTGTGTGTATGTATGCATTAAAAAAAGTGGAGGCGAGTTGAACTTTAGGCCTCACACTTGACACTTGCTAGACAGATACTCTACCTCTCTCTGTTTCGTTTTTTTTTTTTTTTTGGCCAGTCCTGGGGCTTGGACTCAGGGCCTGAGCACCTGAGCACTGTCCCTGGCTTCTTTTTGCTCAAGGCTAGCACTCTGCCACTTGAGCCACAGCACCACTTCTGGCCTTTTCTATATATGTGGTGCTGAGGAATCGAACCCAGGGAGGGCTTCATGTATACGAGGCAAGCACTCTTGCCACTAGGCCATATTCCCAGTCCCATACTCTACCTCTTGAGTCACTCCATCAGTTGCCCTTTTTTGCATTGGTGTTATATTTTATCTATCTATCTATCTATCTATCTATCTATCTATCTATCTATCTATCTATCTATCTACAGGGAGGGCTTCATATATACGAGGCAAGCACTCTTGCCACTAGGCCATATTCCCAGTCCGGTACTCTACCTCTTGAGTCACTCCATCAATTGCCCTTCTTTGCATTGGTGTTATATTTTATCTATCTATCTATCTATCTATCTATCTATCTATCTATCTATCTATCTATCTATCTATCTATTTGCTGACATGAGGACTGAACTCAGGGCCTTGCTTTTCCACTGAGCTAAATCCCCAACCTCTGCATTGGTTATTTTTGTTTTGTTTTTGGCCAGTCCTGGGCCTTGGACTCAGGGCCTGAGCACTGTCCCTGGCTTCTCTTTGCTCAAGGCTAGCACTCTGCCACTTGAGCCACAGCGCCACTTCTGGCCATTTTCTATATATGTGGTGCTGGGGAATCGAACCCAGGGCTTCATGTATACGAGTCAAGTACTCTTGCCACTAGGCCATATTCCCAGCCCGCACTGTGCTTTTCTCATAATTGTGATGACAGGCATGTGGCACCGCTGTCTCTGCCTTTTAAGTAGCTAGAATTGCAGGTTTGAGCCACCAAGCATGACTAAAATATATAAAATTTTTGAGAATGTATTATATTTTTGGAAGGGTTAAATATAATAAGCATACTGTATCTATTAAGTTCTAGCCTCATAATACTATGTTTAATCTTTGGCTTTAAGTTATGTGTATGTTTTATTTTTAGTTCTTATAACAATATAGTATAGTATAATGTAGTTGCCTTCTTTTTTTTGTTGGTAAGGGCTTCAACTCAGGGCCTAAGGTGTTGCCCCTGAGCTTTTTTGCTCAAGACTAGCATTTGAGCCACAGCCCTACTTATAATTTTCTGGTATTTATTTATTATTATTTTTATTTGTTTTGTTTTTGTTGCCAGTCCTGGGGTGTGAACTCAGGGCCTAAGCACTGTCCCGGGCTTCTTTTTGCTCAAGGCTAGTATTCTACCTCTTGAGCCACAGCTCCACTTCCGGCTTTTTCCTATATATGTGATACTGAGGAATCGAACTCAGGGCTTCGTGTATACAAGGTGAGCACTTTACCACTAGGCCATATTCCCAGCCTCTGGTAGTTATTTAGAGATAAGTGTCTCACAGACTTTCTTGCCCAGGCTGGCTTTGAACTGTGATCCTCAGATTTCAGCCTTCTGAATAGCTATGATTACAGGCATGAACCACCAGCACCCAGCAAGATATATTCTCTACTGTGTCAAGTCAGTGCTAAACAAAATTTCAGATTTGGAAACACTTAGGATTTCAGATTTTTGCAGTAGGGATACTCAACTTGTTTTATGCACAAAAACGAATCATTTGATTTAAAGAGGTATTTTCAGCACTAGGGTTATAGCTTAGTGATAGAGTACTTGTCTAGGTAGTACAAGGTCCTAGGTTTTATCTCTAGCATGACTAAACAAACAAAAATTGTAGACTTGTAAAATGTTGATGCAGCATCACCTATACTAACATTTTGACCACTACAGTTTTAGTTCTCACAGCTTAATTTTTTTTTCTTTTGTTATGCTGGGATTTCACCTATGGCCATTGCATGGTGTAGTCTTGCTTAAATTTCTTTTTTTTTTTTTTGACAATCTTTTATTTTTGTTGTGCATATCAGTAGTCTTGCTTATACTTTTGAACATTTATTTGAAAAACCCCGATTAGGCATCTGCTGACCTGGAAAATTACTAATTATAGTCTTGTTAATCTAGATACATAAGTACATGGAATAGCAATAGCAAATGCTACTTTCTTCATAAATTTATTTTTGTGGGCTGGGGATATGGCCTAGTGTCAAGAGTGCTTGCCTCGTATACATGAGGCCCTGGGTTCGATTCCCCAGCACACATATACAGAAAATGGCCAGAAGTGGCGCTGTGGCTCAAGTGGCAGAGTGCTAGCCTTGAGCAAGAAGAAGCCAGGGACAGTGCTCAGGCCCTGAGTCCAAGCCCCAGGACTGGCCCCCCCCCCAAAAGAAATTATTTTTGTATTTTTGGCTTTTGACACTTTAATTTATTGTCTGAATTACTATTAATGGTATAGGTAGGCCATGCTGTTGGTTATTCTTGTAGATTTTCCTTACATATAAAACAGATAATGATGTATGAATTAAAGTCCATTTGAAACCGTGTTTCATTAATTGTTGCCAGATTATTGAAAAATTTAGCTTCCTTGTTAATATGTTTATTAGAGGAAATTCAAGCTTATTCATGAATAAAAGGTAAAAATAAATATAATATTAATTTAGAAGATGCAGTAAGAAAAGGAAAATTATAGCTGAAATTTAAATACTCATCCTTAAATATTCATTTTATTTTATTTTAGGAGCTTGAACGGGAAATCACATTTAAAGGTGACAGTGCTATTTATTATTCCTATTATAAAGATATGTTAAAGGCACCTTCATTTGAAAGAGGTATGGAAATCATAATTGCTGTTTTGGGGGGTTCCTTTTGGTCAGGGGCTAGGTGCTCTCTGAACTATTTTGCTCAAAGCTAGTGCTCTACCACTTGGAGCCACATCTTGACTTCCAGTTTTCTGGTGCTTAATTGGAGATAAAAGTCTCACAATCTTTCCTGCCTGGGCTAGCTTTGTACCATGATCCTCAGATCGCAGCCTCCTGAGTAGCTAGGATTATAGCCTGACCACCAGTGTCCAGCAGTTGTATTTTTGATAACAGTTTTCTATATTATAACATTGGTCTTCAATATTGGGACCTTAGAATGTGGGAATTTATCTCAGAATGTAATGTTATTCCTCTGTAATGTTGTTAATAATTTTAAAAAAAGATGGAAAGCTGAGTCATGGAGTATATATTTGGGATCTCATTAATGGTAAATATTCATTGAATAATGAGTGACATGTCTAATTATTGTAAGAGCAGAATTAATAATCTGGAGAAAAATTTTTCTCTTTAGGTGTTTATGAATTGACACACAATAACAAAACTGTCTCTCTGAAGACTATAAATGCAGTACAGCAAATGTCTCTATATCCAGAACTTATTGCCAGTGTTTTATATCAAGCAACTGGTAGCAATGTATGTATTTTTCTTTTGCCTTAATGTCTGTTTGCTTACATGTGTGAATCCTCAAATTGTTTAATGCCATCCTATTTTAACTCCCTTTCTTTTGTCCATTTAGGAGATTATTGAACCAGTATATTTTTATATTGGTATTGTTTTTGGATTACAAGGAATATATGTTACTGCTTTATTTGTTACAAGTTGGCTTATGAGTGGAACATGGCTAGCAGGAATACTTACTGTTGCATGGTTTATTATTAACAGGTAAGATAGGTATTTTGAATTGATATTTATAATTTTTGTTGTTCTGTTAGAGTTTTTTTTTTTTTTTTTTTTGCCAGTCCTGGGCCTTGGACTCAGGGCCTGAGCACTGTCCCTGGCTTCTTCCCGCTCAAGGCTAGCACTCTGCCACCTGAGCCACAGCGCCCCTTCTGGCCGTTTTTCTGTATATGTGGTGCTGGGGAATCGAACCTAGGGCCTCGTGTATCCGAGGCAGGCACTCTTGCCACTAGGCCATATCCCCAGCCCTCTGTTAGAGTTTTGAAATGTTTCTTCTTCCCAAGACTCACGCCTCTAATCTCCGAACCTATGATTATGATCTCATTCCTGTATTATGCTGTATGACAAAGTACATTAAGGTAGGAAGATTACCTTTTGCTACTGATCTGATTAATTACACAAGCCCTTAGGAGCAGGGAGCTTTCTTAAGCTTCAATAGAAGGATAGTCAGAGATAGTCTCAAAGCATGAGTAAGATTCACTAAATTATGGCTGGCTTGAAGCAAGGAGGAAGTAAATTCTACCAGTGAGCTTTGGTTTTTTTTTTTTTTGCCAGTCCTGGGCCTTGAACTCAGGGCCTGAGCACTGTCCCTGGCTTCTTCTTGCTCAAGGCTAGCACTCTGCCACTTGAGCCACAGCGCCACTTCTGGTCGTTTTCCATATATGTGGTGCTCGGGAATCGAACCCAGGGCTACATGTATATGAGGCAAGCACTCTTGCCTCTAGGCCATATTCCCAGCCCAATAGATTTATTTTGTTTTAAAGCTATTACATTTATGGTTATTTGTCAATCAACAGTTGAAAAATAATACACCAGTTTTGTATCTTTTTTGGGGGGTGCGAGGAGTTGCCAGTCCTGGGGCTTGAACTCAGGGCCTGAGCACTGTCTCTGGCTTCTTTTTGATCAAGGCTAGCACTCTGCCAACTTGAACCACAGCACCACTTCTGGCCTTTTTCTATATATGTGATGTTGAGGAATCGACCTAGGGCTTCAGGTATACGAGGCAAGCACTCTTGCCACTAGGCCATATTCCCAGCCCCTCTTTTTTATATTATTAATTTACTTTATTATTATAGAGGTGGTATACAGAGAGATTAGTTACATGAGTCAGGTAATGAGTACAGTGTCTTCTGTTCCCTCTTTCTTTCCCAGTGTTTCCCTTCCATCTTCATCCACGAGTTGTTTGGTTCACCTTCATCAGTGTCTAGTGAGCTCCACTGCTGTACTTTTTCACCCTTTTCCTCTAGAATTCTGCACTCTCTCCCCAACCCTTTGGAAGATGTACACTTAAGTACACCATACATAATAAGGTGAAGAAGACAGAATCATCAAAAACTAAAAATTAAAACAACAAGAAAGAAAAAAGCTCGTTTCCATATCTTGAAGCTCATCTCAGTATGTATATTATTTAGATAAATATGAAGAGGCACTTAGGCATTGTGCCTTTGTGTTTCTCTCCTAATAGTATCCTCTTTTGTTCTGTGTGTAAGTATCTAGAGTCCTGTCAGTTTTGCCTCTCTTTGCAGACATAGCAACATTGGCATGTGGCTATAGCTCTTTTATCCGCCTATCCATCCATCCATGCATTTATCCATGCACCCACCCAACTGCCTGCCTAGTTATTTGCTTAATACCTATCTCTTCCTAGAACAGAGTTTGAACTCAGTGCCTCCACCTCTTGCTAGGCTTTATCACTTGAGTTAGTGTTCCACTTGAGCTATGCTTTCTATTCAGCATTTTTACTGGATAATTAGAGATGAGTCTTGGATTTGTCAGCCTAGTCTGGCTTCAAACTATGATTCTCAGATCTTAGCCTTGTAGGCTAGCTAGGATTATAGGCATGAGCCACCAGTGCCTATTTCCAGTGTTTCTTTAATCTGAAACTTTTATTTAAAAGTGAAGTGCCTTAGTTTAGGTCAGGTCTACCCAGACTAAGCATGCCTTTTGCAATTCTCACTGAGGTCCATCTGTTTATAAGTAAAACATAGTGGCACTGAACTTTCTTGGGTGGGAGGTGGGAGTGGGACAGTGTGAATTAGCTTAATGATATTGTTTAAGTAATGGTGGATCTGTCTATGCCTAACTGACAGGATTGTTGGTAAGAACAGTGAGATAGTTTTGAAAGTGCCTTTGAAAAGTATATTACTAAAACAAATATAATGTCTTGCTTTTGCTGTTTTATCTGTGGTTTATTTCAGGGTAGATACAACAAGAATTGAATACTCTATTCCTTTAAGAGAAAACTGGGCACTACCATATTTTGCATGCCAAGTTGCTGCACTTACAGGCTATTTAAAAAGCAACTTAAATACCTACTCAGAGGTAAGACATAAATCTGTTTTATCCATCACAGTTAATTCTGATGTATTGCACATGTGGTATATAATTTTTTATAGCTAGTAATAATAGGATTTGTTATATTAATTGAAGTCTAATTACTACATAACAAAAGATATCATTAGATATTCATATTAAAGGATATACTACATATAAAGGATACAATTATACTATATAATAAAGGATATAGTGCTATTCTGTAATCTGACAGTAAGATATCTTTAGGAAAACATATTACATAGTTACTTGACAAATATAAGGAAAACCTTATTTTGAAAATGTCCTGTTGTTATTTTACCACTTCTCTTACTTGTAGAATGTTGATAACCTTAAATTATGACCATGATTTAGACAGATATCAATGAATGACCAGATTTCAAAGAGTGACCACAAATGCCAGTAGTAGGTTAGTGAAAATTTCAGGGGATTGTCCCAGGTAGTTTAGATTGTGTATTGTGCTCTTGCCACAAGCTGTTACAGTGGATGAGTGAAGCCTGCAAGCTATTATCTCAGAATAATAATTTTAATAAATTCACTATCTCTAGAGAGCCACCGGTGCCTGGCCTATTATCCTTCTCTTTGACTATTATTATCAGAATAAGATCATTTGACACTCATTACACCTAGTGGGGGAATTGGGAATAAAAAAGTAAACCCATAGAAGGAGAGACTAACAGTGGACTTGTCAGAGTGTAGCTACTCACTCACTAAGGGGTTATTTGGGAGATGACCTTGGAAGGACAGAACTGATTTAGCCAGGTATATTCAGGCAAGAACAATGACCCATTTTTAACATTTAGCAAGGGAAAACAGCTGCAGGTTTTTATTTTTATTTTGGCTGGTCCTGGGGTTGAACTCAGTGCTGGGCACTGTCCCTGAGCTTTTGTGCTCAAGGATAGTGTTCTTCCACTTGAGCCACAGGCACCACTTTCAGCGTGTGTGTGTGTGTGTGTGTGTGTGTGTGTGTGTGTGTGTGTGTGTGTGTATTGTTGTTATGCCTAGATTTCCAGTCCCCAAAGACCACCAAGGAGCTGATTCCGATGCAAATGCACGAGTCTTTCTTGCAAGCTCGAGCCTGGACTCTCAACTGTCACTGACTCAGCGGATCTGGATTGAGAGCCTCCACCCTCAGATAGGCAGGGTTTTTATTGTGATTACAACGGGGCAGGGTATTTCCAGCTTGGCAGATACTTGATTGATGGCATTTAGCAAGCAAGTCTTGTCCTATTTCTATTGGCTATCTACCCTTTTAGTTACCTATTTTGGCTTTGATAACGGGAACTGGCCTTGGTATCAGGAACTGACAGCAGGTGGTAATGTAGCACTGATGCAGGGGGTTAATGCAGGGGGTAGAGCAAGTCACAAATGTGTTAAGCAAGCCGTTTACAGAAGCAGAATTTTGCGGTCAGGCTGACCTAGTACCAACTTCATTTTAACAATTACCACCATGTTTTCCCATTATCACTAAGCAAGCGTAAGCAGGCTAAAACAATCCAGGACTCAATCATAAGTAGACCAACCCAACAGTTACCATGGCATTTCTATTACTATTATGGTTATTATGGTTATTATGGTTATTATGGTTTTTTCCTCTCTACCTGACCTGAACTTTGGGGGTGATAGGCACAACTTTACCTAATAGTTGCGTTACTTGAGTGATGAAAGAGGGGCTGTTACCTGAGCCTATGGCTACTGGGAGTCCAAACCTGGGAATTATCTCCTCTAGCAGCTTCTTCGCTACTGTCTGTGATGTTTCCCACTTGTTTGGAAAAGCTTTCATCCATCCTGAAAAAGTGTCTACAAAAGCTAGCAGATACTTACAGCCAAACTTGCCTGTTTTTACCTCAGTAAAGTCTACCTCCCAATAGGCTTCTGGCACCGTTCCCCTTTCCCTCTTTTTCCTTGGCGGCTACTCCGCCAGCCGCATCTGTCCTCTGGCATGGCATGCACTGGCTACTAATATTCTTTCTAATGCCTGGAGCTGCCTGTCCCACAAATGTTACATTAATCGCTTTTTAAAATTTTCCTCAGCCTCCAGATCTATGGAAGTATAAGTACGGTAAGCACCAAGCAGCCTTTCTAAAAAGGCTGCCAGAGACTCATCCATTGCCTATCTAACTTCCCCTATCTTAGACAAATTGATTGGGCACTTTCCGGTGGCCCAGAGACCTCCAGCCCCCAGAAGAACCTGGTGATAAACCTTTAGCCACTCCCTACCTGCTGACAAATTCAGTGGTAAAGAGGACATCTAATGCTTGAGGCTTCTTTGAGAAGGGAGGGTCGAAGTGTGAGTACAGCAGTGGGAGAAGGGGGATCCCTAGTTTATCTTGCCTCATCTTTTAAAGGGTGCTGATGGGCGAAGATCATTCATCTTCTGTAACTTCTTCAGGCTGGCTCAGGGGCATTGACCTTACCTAGTCAGGAACCTATACCCTTAGCCTGTTTTACCAAGGGGCTGCAAGATTAGATGTCCATTAGGAGCTTTACTCCAAACTGGAAATTACATTTAACTTTTTTTTTTTTTTTTTGGCCAGTCCTGGGACTTGGACTCAGGGCCTGAGCACTGTCCCTGGCTTCTTCTTGCTCAAGGCTAGCACTCTGCCACTTGAGCCACAGCGCCACTTCTGGCCATTTTCTGTATATGTGGTGCTGGGGAATCGAACCCAGGGCCTCATGTATACAAGGCAAGCACTCTTGCCACTAGGCCATATCCCCAGCCCCTACATTTAACTTTTAATAACTATACAGACTTTTTTGGGCTACAGCAGTATAGCCTTTTAACATTTTAGTTGGCAAAAGCATTTCCCTGACTGATCTCTTGATAACCTAACTGCCTAAATTACCTTTGTAGGCCTTAGATAGGTCTCACTAAGGACATGATCTCAGGTCCATAAGTTTCCTTTCCTGTACAGATATGCCAACTCAGAATTTTCACTGCCAGTTAGGGCTTTGAGCAGATGCAGGGGATTGGGATTTTAAACTATCCCTCCATTTTAGCTTTACTACCCACTATCACAGATGACTGGTAAGTTCCTGCCCAGTAGACAGACATGGTCATTAGGAAGGCATGCTTACAAACTATTCTTCTAGGACCTCCTGGCTCTGATTAACTTTTGAAGGGCAAAACTTTCAGATCAATAAGTCTTACAAAAGGCTACTTTACTCCAATTAAAAGCAACAAGGTGGTCCACACAGAAGTAGTTTTTAAGCATGATCTTACCTGGAACTTATTAAGGGCCAGAGTTACATTTGATAAACTTGTAAGAATCATCTGTCCTTTACTATAGTCATAACTGGAAACTGTTATAAAATCTGCCAGGCAAACTGGAATAGCAATTAAACAATCATTTTGGCAGCCTCAATTATTTTTTTGTCCAATTTAAAACAAACATTTAGGACAACTTTATTTTCAAATCTCATCTAGAAATCCATTTTTGATCTCTAAAGTCTTATACTAACCTCTGCTTTAACATTTACACTTTAGCTTTCAATTGTATTTGAAGAACTCTGAAATCTAGAGGCACTGGTCACAGTCCATTGCCTCAAGGTGGCCCGTTTAAAAAGGGCCATTTTTTTTCTGCAGTCTGAGTTACTGCCTAGAACACCTCTGAACTCAAATGACAGTTTTCCCTTACTGTAAGAATTACAAATACCAGAATTACAAACACGAGAATCTAGACTTAGCATCTTTGTCCTTTTTTAAAAAAAGATATATCTAAATTGCAACATAGCCTAGAAATCAAATTACATTATACAGATAAACTTTTAACTCTCTTTTGAAAACTTAAAAAAAATTTTTTTAAACCTCCCAAGGAGGCAGTTTTAGATTTCAATAGCATCATCACTTCACCTATTATACCATCAGGTTTTTATGTCCACCTGTAAGGAAAAGATACAGGACAAAGAAAAGCCTCCATTTGCCCATCCTATTCCTTGGGGCTTGATGAATTGTCTCTGTGCCAGCTTACTCTTTTTTTTTTTCACCATGTGTGGACTCCCCCCCCTAGGGCCTGTCCTAAGGACATGGACTAGCTAAGCCGCACCTTTGCCGGATCACCCCTCACTCCTGAGAATAGGCTCACAGGCCTGTCCTAAGTTTTCCTGCCTTTTCCTATTGATCTCTGAATGAGAAACCCAAGTAGTTCTTTAACAGTGGTAATCAAACCTATATCCAAATTTCTGACATTTAGTCCCGAATTTTAACAGTAAAGGAAAATAAATTTCACGTTCCCAATGTCTTTTGCTAAACCAAATAACTTGATTACAGTGTAAAGAGCCTTATGCATTAAGATACCAGATTTTTAAAACTGCAAATTAAAGAATCCTTAGATATCTTTTTAAAACTCTGCACTAATTCTTTTAAAACATTTGGTAAGGCCCAAACTTGATGACCTTTGAGTTTAAACTTAAACTCACCCATTTTTTGACAGTTTTAATCTTGAACATGTTCACACTCACACATGCACACACATACACATGCAAAAGATCATAAAGCACGCAAAATAAATATCAGCCGCACATTTACTCTTGCAATAACCATTCAAGACTTAAGACAAAACTTTTAACAAATGACTTTAACATTCTCCAGCCTCATTTACCAGGGCTTGTTAGTTTTAGCAAGACATTTTAGCACACTAAATACTTTTTGCTGAAGAAAACTGGGCTAAACTGAGCCCACCCAGTACTTGGCTCTAGTCTCAGCCCAATTGACTAGAGCATTTTACACATCAATTGACCTTTAAATAACTTCATTCAGAAGAAAATGATTACTTGAAGCTGATCTCTCTTCCCCTGGGTCCTCCAGATTTTGGGGGACCTGGGGAGGCTGTTTGGAACTCAATACTGGCAGAGGCCGCGTGTCCCATGTCTTCCTTGGAAGCTGTTCCTGAGGGGGTAGAAAGGGCTTTAACCAGGAAGGGGGTTTTCCACCAAATCCTGCCAGACCAGAATGTAGAAAAAAAGGTAATTAGTTTCCCTTTTTTCACTTCTATACTCAAGTCATGTGCCCGGCTTTTCAAGTCCTTGAAATTGTCTGTCAGAAGAGAAAGTGGGGTTGTCTGAGTCTGCCCCATCTTATTGTGAGTTTCAGAAAAGTAAATACAAGCAGTCAAAAACAAACACCAAAGAGATGCACAAAAAGACACAAAACAGATTCCTTCCACCAAGAGGAGGAAGGACTGAATGTGGAATGTGGGCTTTATGCCACTGCACCGAGGGAGCCACCCGCTTTGTTCCTACTGATTATACTAAGTGAGGAGGGGGCTTTGTTCCCTACTTAGAAGGGGGCCTGGAACGTCTTCCAAGAACCCAGGTTGACGACCCACCTGCGCGTCAGCTTAAGTCTTATGCCAACCTTACAGAATATTAGTTACTGATTACTAAGGGCGCCACAACAGACAAGACAAGTATCACCGATAGGTGCCTGACTCTCCGGTTTGGGGGTTCTGGGGCCTTGGGGGATCCCAGACAAGCCCCGAAGCTGTTATACCTAGATTTCGGGTCCCCAAAGACCACCAAGGAGCTGATTCTGATGCAAATGCATGGGAGTCTTTATTGCAAGCTGGAGCCTGGGCTCTCAATCCAGATCCGCTGCATCGGTGATGGTTGAGAGTCCAGGCTCGAGCTTGCAATAAAGACTCGCGCAGTTGCATTGGAATTGACTCCTTGGTGGTCTTTGGGGACCGGAAATCTAGGCATAACGTTGTTGTTGTGAATTGGAGATAAGAGTCCAATGGACTTTCCCGTCCAGGCTGGCTTCAAATCATCATCCTCAATTCTCTGCTTCCAGAGTAGCAAGGGTTACAGGTGTGAGCCATGGGAACCCTGCCAGTTTCATGTCTTATTTGCTTACCAATACTAGCATTGAAGAAATATAATGCCAAACTTAGTTAAGAGCAAATGAAAAGAGCACAAACCTTGGCTCTGCCACTTGCGCCACAGCGCCACTTCTGGCCATTTTCTGTATATGTGGTGCTGGGGAATTGAACCCAGGGCCTCATGTATACAAGGCAAGCGCTCTTGCCACTAGGCCATATCCCCAGCCCCCTTGCTGAGATTTTTCAATACTATGTTGAGGGACCAGGTTCTTTCAATAGTGCCTTATCTAAGATCTTACCATTTTGATAATTTTTTTATTTGTTTATTAATTGAACACAATTTTTTCTTACAAGGTGTTGTGCAAAAAGGGTACAGTTACATAGTAGGGCAGTGTGTACATTTCTTGTGATATCTTATGTCGTGTTTTTCAATCCCTTCTCTAGGTCAGGTAGACATATATACAATATACAATGTATCAAGAACATATACAGTATTCACAGACTTGGTCTCTACTGTCTCTCCGTCTCCCTTTGTTAACAGTCATATATCAGTGAGATCATGCCCCTTTGTTTTCTGTGTTCTAGGCTTGTCTCGCTCAACATTATTTGTTCGAGTTCTGACCATTTCCCTGTGAATAACAATATTTCACCATTCCTAATCACTATGTAGTATTCCATTGTGTATAAGAACCATATTTTTTGGATCCATTCATCTGTGGAGGGGCATCTGGGTTGTTTCCATATTTTGGCTATTGTGAATTGTGCCGCAATAAACATAGAAGTACAAATGTCTTTTTGATATCTTGGGTTTTGCTGTTTAGGATAGATGCCTAGGAGTGGTATGGCTGGGTCATAGGGTAGGTCTATATTGAGCTTTTTGAGGAACCTCCATACTGTTCTCCAAAGTGGTTGTACTAATTTGCACTCCCACCAACAATGGAGAAGGGTTCCTCTTTCCCCGCACCCCCTCCAGCATTTGTTGTTTCCTGAGTTCAGAGTATAGGCCATTCTAACTGGGGTGAGGTGGTATCTCAGGGTTGTTTTTATTTGCATTTCCTTTACTACCAGGGATGTTGAGCATTTCCTCATGTGTTTCTTTGCCATTTTTATATCTTCTCTTGTGAAGTCTCTCCTTAGCTCTTTTGCCCATTTCCTAATAGGTTTATTGGGCTTGGAGGGGCTTAGTTTTTTGAGTTCTCTGTAGATGACTGATATCAGGCCTTTGTCTGTTGCTGTCCATTTTGATAATTTTTCAATAGTTCAATATACACAACTTAAAGTTAAACCAGTAACAGAGTGACAACTTTGAGGCAACACTTCATGGATTTTTTGCTGTAAAATGCCACTTATTAATAGTGTTGAAACTGAAATACAAACTTAATTCTTAGTCTCAGAATAAAATTTAAAACCTTAAGATTAAAAAAATTTTTTAAATAAAAATAAAGCCATTGATAGTTATGCTTTCTTTCTTTCTTTTTTTCCCCTAGAGGTTTTGCTACTTGTTGATGAGTGCTTCAACTTACACCTTTATGATGATGTGGGAATATAGTCACTATCTCTTGTTTCTTCAAGCAATATCTCTGTTCCTGCTAGATATCATTTCCATGGAACAAAGTGACAAGGTATGATGATGCTTTAAAATGATGAATTAAATCCTGAGAGAAAACACTGTTTGTGCAATGATGGATCTTATTCTACTGTTTTTGTTTTTTTTTTTAATCATTTGTATTTAGGTTTTAAAAAAAAACCAAAATGACTAAGCTGAGGCTGGGTAGTGCAGTTGTAGTGCAAATACTCAATGTGCTCAAGGGCCCCTGTTTAATCCTCACCACCATAAGGCCATAGTTTCTCCTTGCAAAGAAATTTATTAACCAAATATAAAGCCATTAACTTGTTAATTGATTATTTGAAACGGTAATAGTAATAGGAACCTAAAGGTTCCATAGAGCTGGCAACCACAGGATAGTGCTAAGGGAGCAATGTGAAAAATAGGGAATTATTAAAGCTTCAAACCTTAGAAGAGATCTCCACATAAGGAGCTGCAAGGACATTAACCAAGAGGAAGTCACAAGTCCCCCTCCTTCTAGCCTTCTACATTTCCTGTAGCATTTCAATTGGCAGAGCTTAATAGGGAACCAACTGAAAAAGTCAAAATGTAGAGTGCCAGGTTCTCACCCCAGAACATTACATGTTAGAAGGTAGAAGAAGGGTTTTGGAGCTCAATGTGTTTCAACCTCAATAACTGGCATACATCTGTAGAACCAGTGCTTAGTCAAGAATAGAACACTACCAATACTTTGAAGACTAATGCTCTCAGTACTTCAATCCTCATCTTGACACCAATAGACTCCTATCCTGGCTTTTTTTAAAAAATCGGCTCAGCCTCCTTACAGATATGTTCTTTTTTTTTTTTTTTTTTTTTTTTGCCAGTCCTGGGGCTTGAACTCAGGGCCTAAGCACTGCCCCTGGTTTCCTTTTGCTCAAGGCTACCACACTACCACTTCCTATTTTTTCTGTATATGTGGTGCTGAGGAATTGAACCCAGGGATTCATGCATGCTAGGCAAGCACTCTATGACTAAACCACATTCCCCGCCCCCCCCCCCCCCCCCGTTTGTTTGTCTGTTAGTCTGTCTCTCTCATACACACACTTCTTTTTCTCGTTTTTTTGTGGCTAGGTCATGGGGCTTGAACTCAAGGTCTGGGCACTGTCCTTGAGTTCTTTTGCTCAAGGCTAGTTCTCTGCCACTTTGATCCACATCCCACATCTGCCACCTCTGGTTTTCTTGTGGTTAACTGGAGATAAGCATCTCACAGGCTTTCCTGCTCAAGCTGACTAGGAATTGTGATCCTCAGGTCTCAGCCTGCTGAGTAGCTAGGGTTACAGGCATGAGCCACTAAAACCTGGCTTATCTTTTTTTTTTTTTTTTTTTTTAAAGAAAAAGCACCTTTCTTTCCCCATTTCCTGGAGTTCATTTTGATAAATATTTATATGATGAGATATTATCTGTCAGTTTTAAAGTGATTTAAAAATTATGTTTTTTTAAACTGATGTTCTTTTGTCTTAATTTTCCCTTTCTACAATTAATTTTGTAGTATAATTAATTACTCAATTTTAGAAAAAAAAAACACTATTAAGATACAGTCCTGGGGCTGGGAATATGGCCTAGTGGTAGAGTACTTGTCTTGTATACATGAAGCCCTGGGTCCGATTCCTCAGAATCACATATATAGAAAAAGCCAGAAGCGGCGTTATGGCTCAAGTGCTAGAGTGCTAGCCTTGAGCAAAAAGAAGCCAGGGACAGCATTCAGGCCCTGAGTTCAAGCCCCAGGACTGGCAAAAAAAAGAAAAGAAAAAAGATACAACCTCCTGCAAGATCTTAGAGTAGGGCATTGAGTTTAACTTTCTTTTTTAATTGGAATTGTACAAAACAATGGGTTTCATTGTGATTGCAGCAACTCTCTTTTTCACTTTTTTTTGCCTTTTTTCTTGATAATCTAATCTTTTTTTTTTTTTTAAATGCTGGTTTGGGGGCTTGAACTCAGAGTCGGGGTGCTATCCCTGAGTGTTTTTGCTCAAGGCTAGTGCTTTACCACTTGAGCCACAGCTCTGTTTCCAGATTTTTGTTGGTTAATTGGAGATAAAAGTCTTTCCTGCTCACTGGCCTCAAACTTCCAATCTTTAGATCTCAGCTTTCTTAGTAGCTAGGATTACAGGTGTGAACCACCAATGCCTGGCAAATCTAATTTTCTATGCTCACCATAAAGGAAGCAAAAATACTTGTCTCAGATGACATATTTTATGACAGTAAATTTTCACGAGATAAGTTTTAAGAAGTACTTTTTAAGGTTAAAATTTTAATATATACAACTTGAGATAGCATAGATGGTTTACTTAGAGGGAAAGCCAAATGACATTAAGTCAAAGAGTAGCATTAAAGGTGGTTCTTCCATTTGATTTTAACACTCGTGGTTTTAAAGCTCTCTAGTTTGGGGAGTTGTAAGAAGATGATAAATTCATTATTCATTATTAAAAATATGAATTGGGCCATGTGCTGGTAGCTCATGCCTGTAATCCTAGCTACTCAGGAGGCTGAGATCTGAGTCAGGCTGAGATCTGGTTCAAAGCCAGCCGGGGCAGAGAAGTCCCTGAGATTCAGAAAAAGCCAGAAGTAGCACTGTGGCTCAAGTGGTAGAACACTATCCTTGAGCAAAAGAAGCTCAGCGACAGAGCCCTGGGACAGGCTGAGTTCAAGCCTGGATCAGGAAAAAATAATTGGAAATTTTATAACTCTGTCCAAAATTACAGTTGAGGGCTGGGAATATGGCCTAGTAGTAAGAGTGCTTGCCTTGTATACATGAAGCCCAGGGTTCGATTCCCCAGCACCACATATATAGAAAATGGCCAGAAGGTGGTGCTGTGGCTCAAGTGGCAGAGTGCTAGCCTTGAGCAAAAAGAAGCCAGGGACAGTGCTCAGGCCGAGTCCAAGGCCCAGGACTGGGAAAAAAAAAAAAAAAAAAAAAAACCCAAAAATTACAGTTGAGCATTTCATAAGCCAAACTAATAAAGAGGTGTATAAAAAATTCATTTTATTCTTAATCATTTTATTTTTGTCCCAACAGGTTTATGAAGTATATAAAATCTATATATTTTCTCTCTTTGTGGGATATTTACTACAGTTTGAGAATCCTGCTTTACTGGTTTCTCCTTTATTAAGTTTAGTAGCAGCCTTAATGCTTACTAAGTGCCTTCAGGTAATAACATTGTATTCTTATCATTCTTGTTACTTATTTTTAAATTGTAAAGTTTTTATATCTTCTTTGTTCATATGATTTTTCCCCCACAGCTGAATGTGAAGAAAGCAACTTGTATAGCGAAAATGATGAAAGTGATTAATTTTTACCTAGTGTGTTCTCTGGCACTGACACTGAATGTTATAATGAAGGTAAGTAACTCTGAGATTCAGATGGTAGAACGTATTGAAGAATGAAATATGTTAGGCTAAATTTAAATGAGAATAATGTGATAGTAAAGTAATGAAATTTATATAGTATAATTTGTTTGTTTTTTTTTGTATTAGCTATATGGGGTGGGGCCAGATTTTATTTTTACATTTCTTCTGTTGGTTTTTTTTTTTTTGGTTTGTTTGTGTTTGGCCAGTCCTGAGGGGTTGGAACTCAGGGTCTGAGCGCTGTCCCTGGCTTCTTTTTGCTCAAGGCTAGCACACTACTTCATGAGCCACAGCGCCACTTCTGGCTTTTTCTGTTTATGTGGTGCTGAGGAATCGAACCCAGGGCTTCATACATGCTAGACAAGTACTCTACCACTAGCTCACATTCCCAGCCCTTGGCATTTCTTTTTTTTTTTTTGGCCAGTCGTGGGCCTTGGACTCAGGGCCTGAGCACTGTCCCTGGCTTCTTCCCGCTCAAGGCTAGCACTCTGCCACTTGAGCCACAGCGCCACTTCTGGCCGTTTTCTGTATATGTGGTGCTGGGGAATCGAACCTAGGGCCTCGTGTATCCGAGGCAGGCACTCTTGCCACTAGGCCATATCCCCAGCCCTTGGCGTTTCTTTTTAAAGGAAGAAATTATCTTAAGTTTTTTGGAGACATTTACATAAGTTTTCTTAATTCAGTGATGCAGTATTTATGTAAATGACATTCTTATTTAAAAATGTATATTTGTTCCCTTGTGCCCCATAGTTGGGTGATATTTCTTTTTTCTTTTTTTCCAGTCCTGGGCCTTGAACTCATGGCCTGAGCACTGTCCCTGGCTTCTTTTTGCTCAAGGCTAGCACTTTACCACTTGAGCCACAGTGCCACCTCTGGCCTTTTCTATACATGTGGTGCTGAGGAATCGAACCCGGGGCTTCATGTATATGAGGCAAGCACTCTTGCCACTAGGCCATATTCCCAGACCCTTTTTATTTTTATTTCTTCTTGCCAGTTGTGGTACTTGAACTCAGGGCGTGGGCACGGTCTCTGAGCTTCTTTGTGCTCAAGCTTAGTGCTTTACCATTTGAGCCACAGCACCACTTCTGGCTTTTTCTGTTTATGTGGTGCTGAGGAATCGAACCCAGGCCTTCATGCATGCTAGGCAAGCACTCTACAGCCAAGCCACATTCTCAGCCCTTATTGTTACATTTCTACACCATTTACACAGTGTTATAATCCATCTCCCCTTCCATATCCCACTCCTCCCCCCCCCCCCATCCCAAATAGCATCCCCAACAGATTCCTGGTTTTGTTTTCATAATTACGCTTAACGCATGTGGATAATATTTAACTGCCTTTATCTTCCCCACCAGCCCAATTTCCTCCCGCTAGTCCCACCACTGACAACAGAGTGTATTTCTGTTCCTTTCCATACAGATTTGATTGAGTTTCTTTTTTTTTTTGGCCAGTCCTGGGCCTTGGACTCAGGGCCTGAGCACTGTCCCTGGCTTCTTCCCACTCAAGGCTAGCACTCCGCCACTTGAGCCACAGCGCCGCTTCTGGCCGTTTTCTGTATATGTGGTGCTGGGGAATCGAACCTAGGGCCTCGTGTATCCGAGGCAGGCACTCTTGCCACTAGGCTATATTCCCAGCCCTGATTGAGTTTCTTTATGCTGCCTTCATATATACCTGCCATGTATTACAATTATTCACCCTCTTTCTTTTTCTATCTCCCCTTTCCTCCTCCTCCTCCTCCTGGGTAGTCTCTTAACATAATTCATGTTTTATGTTTAACCCATGCAAGCAATTACGGTTATGGATGTTATGGATATGAATAAATATGTGGTTGTGTATATGCATTAATATATAATTAGATATATGTATATATGTACATATTCATGAATATGTATGTATTTTAGGTCTAAGTTCCACATATTGTATTTTTGTTTTATTTATTTATTTTAATGCCAGTCCTGGGGCTTGAACTTAGGGACTGGGCAAGGTCCCTGAGCTGTTTTGCTCAACAATAGTGCTCTACACTTGAACCACAGCTCCACTTCCATCTTTTGGTGGTTATTGAAGATAAGAGTCTCAGAGGAGTTGGGAATGTGGCTTAGTGGCAGAGTGCTTGCCTAACATGCATGAAGCCCTGGGTTTGATTCCTCAGCACCACATAAACAGAAAAGGCCAGAAGTGGTACTGTGGCTCAAGAGGTAGAGTGCTAGCCTTGAACAAAAAGAAGCCAGGGACAGTGCCCAAGCCCTGAGTTGAGTCCCAAGCCCCAGGACTGGCAAAAACAAACAAGAAAAAGCGTCTCAGATATTTTTTTAATTTTTCATACCCAGGCTGGCTTCAAACTGTGATCATCAGATCTCAGCCTCCTGAGTAGCTAGGATTATTGGTACGAGCCACCAGTGCCTGACATTATTTTTCTTTTTTTGATACTTTGCTTTTTTGAACTTGTCTAATCTCATTCACCTTACAGTTGCATCCATTTTCCTATGAGTAACATTACTTTATTTTTGCCAGTCCTGGAGCTTGAACTCTGGGCCTCCGCTCTATCGCTGAGCTTCTTTTGCTCAAGGCTAGGACTCTACCACTTGAGTGAGCCACAGTGCCATTTCTAGCTTTTTAGAGAAGTTAATTGGAGATAAGAGTCTCATGGACTTTTCTGCCCCAGCTGGCTTTGAATGGGATCCTCAGATTCAGCCTCCTGTGTAGCTAGGATTACAGGCATAAGCTACAGGTGCCTACTCACGGTTTTATTTTTTTTTTATTTTTATTTTTTTTTGCCAGTCCTGGGCCTTGGACTCAGGGCCTGAGCACTGTCCCTGGCTTATTTTTGCTCAAGGCTAGAACTCTGCCACTTGAGCCACAGCACCACTCCTGGCCATTTTCTATATATGTGGTGCTAGGGAATTGAACCCTGGGCTTCATGTATATGAGGCTAGCACTTTTGCGACTAGGCCATATTCCCAGCCCGGTTTTATTTTTTATTGCTATGTAATATTTGTGTTTGTGTGTGTCTATGTATATGTATGTTTATTGAGTACTCGTGCTCAACCTCAGATGAATGATTCCATTGTATGACTATACTTAGGATTACTTTGGTATTCAGGGTCTTTTTGATTCCATATAAACTTTTGTATTGATTTTTGTAATTCTGTGAGGAATGATAATGGATTTTTATGTGATGAATTTGTACACTGCTTTGGCATTTGACCCATTTTTACAGTATTCTTCCAATCCATTCTTTTACTTTGTTTTATTTTGCCAGTCTTGGGGCTTGAACTCAAGGCCTGGGTACTGTCTCTGAGCTTCTTTTGCTCAAAGCTAGCACTCTACTACTTGAGCCACAGTGCCACTTCTGGCTTTTTGTGTTTATGTGGTACTGAGGAATCAAACCCAGGGCTTCATGGAAGCATGGTAGGCAAGCACTCTACAACTCAGACACATTCCCAGCTCCCCAATCCATTTACCATGGGTTTTCTTTCCATCTTCAAATGTCCTTAATTTCTTTCTTCTAGGTCTTATAATTTTCATTATAGAGGCGTTTCATTTCCTTGGTTAGGTTAACACCTAGATATAACCGAGGTGTTAGGTATTTTATTGTTTTGGAAGCTAATGTTTGGAAGCTTGATTTCTTTTCCTGTTTATTGTTGATACATAGAAAAGCTATTGAAATTTTGGGGTATTGATTTTGTATCCTACTGTTCCAAACATTTATCAATTCTAGAAGTTTTTTTTTTTAATTCAAATTTTTATTATCAAACTGATGTACAGAGTGGTTACAGTTTCATACGTTAGGCATTGGATACATTTCTTGTACTGTTTGTTACCTTGTCCCTCATACCCCCCTCCCTCCCCCCCTTTCCCTTTCCCCTCCCCCCCGTGTTCAGTTCACTTACACCAAACAGTTTTGCAAGTATTGCTTTTGTAGTTGTTTCTCTTTTTTTACCCTGTGTCTCTCAAATTTGGTATTCCCTTTGAATTTCCTACTTCCAATACCAGTAAACACGGTTTCCAATATACTCAGATAAGATTACAGAGATAGTGTAGGTATAACCACAGGAAGGTGATACAAGAACATCATCAATAATAGAAGCTACAGATACACATAGGACGTTGAAAGTAGTTACAACTGTGATATAACAGTTGTTTCCATAACATGGAGTTCATTTCACTTAGCATCATCTTATGTGTTCATAAGGGTACAGCTATTGGGCCTTGTGATGCTCTGCTATGACTTGCCTAAAGCTGTACTAATTATTCCCAATAAGGGAGGCCATAGAGTCCATGTTTCTTTGGGTCTGGCTCACTTCACTTAGTATAACTTTTTCCAAGTCCTTCCATTTCCTTACAAATGGAACAATGTCATTCTTTCTGATAGAGGCATAAAATTCCATTGTGTATATGTACCACATTTTCCTGATCCATTCATCTACTGAGGGGCATCTGGGTTAGTTCCAGATTCTCGCTATGACAAATTGTGCTGCGATGAACGTTGTGCTGGTGGCATTACTGTGATTTTGTTTGTGGTCTTTTGGATAGATACCCAAAAGTGGGGCTGCTGGGTCATAGGGGAGTTCTATATTGAGCCTTCTGAGGAATCTCCATACTGCTTGCCAGAGTGGCTGAACCAGTTTACATTCCCACCAACAATGAAGTAGGGTTCCCTTTTGGCCACATCCCCTCCAACAATTGTTATTATTAGTTTTCTAGAAGTTTTTTGATGGAGTCTAGAATCTGTTAAGTACAGACTCATGTCATTAGCTAGTAAGGATAATTTAACCTTTTTTTTTTTTTCTTTCCACATTTGAGTCTCTTTTATTTCTTGTTTGTGCTGTTTAGGAATTCTAGTATACTGAGTAAGAGTGGGGAAAATGGGTGTTTTTGTCTTGTTCCTGTCTTTAGGGGAAATGGTTTGTCCCCAATTTAATGTGATATTGGGTATAGATTGGTCATATACAGCTCTTAATAAATTTAGGTACATCCCTGTATTCATTGTGAACTTTTATTATAAAAAGGATTTTAAATTTTTCAAAGGCCTTTTTCTGCATTAATCAAGTTTACATGAGTTTAATTCTTGGTCAGGTGTATGTAATGCATTAAAGTTTATCAGTTGTGTATGTTGAGCCATCCTTGAATCCCTGGAATAAAGCTAACTTTGTCATGGTGTATGATTTATGTATGTATTTATTTATTTATTTTTGCCAGTGCTGGGGCTTGGGACTCAAGGTCTGAGCACTGTCCTTGGCCTCTTTTTGCTCAAGGCCCAGCACTCTAGCACTTGAGTCACAGTGCCACTTCTGGCTTTTTCTATATATGTGGTGCTGAAGAATCAAACCCAGGGTTTTTGTATATGAGGCAAGCACTCTACCACTAGGCCATATTCCTAGCCCCTGGTGGATGATTTTTGATGTGTTATTATATTCTATTTGCAAGAATTTTTTTTTTTTTTTTTTTGACCAGTCCTGGGCCTTGGACTCAGGGCCTGAGCACTGTCCCTGGCTTCTTCCCGCTCAAGGCTAGCACTCTGCCACTTGAGCCACAGCGCCGCTTCTGGCCGTTTTTTTTCTGTATATGTGGTGCTGGGGAATCGAACCTAGGGCCTCGTGTATCCGAGGCAGGCACTCTTGCCACTAGGCTATATCCCCAGCCCTATTTGCAAGAATTTTATTGAGAAGTTTTGCATCAGCATTTATCAATGAGATTGGCTTAATTTTTTTTCTTTCATCTCTTGTGAAATACTTACTTCATAAGAATGGAAGATTTTGAGGAATATTTTGAAGGTCTGGTGGAATTTGGCTATACTTCATCTGTCTCTTAGCTTTTCTGTGTGGTGAGACTGCTGTTTCAGTTTCTTCCTTACTTATGGTTCTGCTTAAGTGGTTTATATCTTCTTGGTTTACTTTTGCCAGCTTATATGGGTCTATAAATATATCTATTTGTTGTGGATTTTCCAGCTTATTTGAATATAGCTTTTTAAAGTATTACCTCATATCTTTTGAATATTTTTGTTATTTTCTGTGATGTTTCCTTTTTCATTTCTAATTTTGTTCATTTGAGTCACTTTTTTTTTTCCGGTCAAATTAACTAGAGCCGTGTGTGTGTGTGTGTGTGTGTGTGTGTGTGTGTGTGTGTGTGTGTGTGTGTGTGTGTGTGTGTGTGCAAGCCAGTACTGGGCTTGAATTCAGGGGTTGGGCACTAGCCCTTAGTTTTTTCATCCAAGACTGGTGTTTTACCAGCGCCACTTCTGGTATTCTGGTGGTTAATTGGAGGCAAGAGTCTCGGACTTTCCTACCTAGGCTGACTGAATGATGATTCTCAGATCTCAAACACCTGAGTAGCTAGGATTACAGGCACGAATCACTGGTGCCTGGCTGATTTCTTTTATTTCTTTAGTGACCTACATGTTGTTCAGTAATGTGTTATTAAGCCTCCATTTGTTTGAATATTATCTATAGTTTTTTTTTGTTGTTGTTGTTGTTTTGCCAGTCCTGGTGCTTGAACTTTTGCTCAAGGCAAGCACTCTACCACTTGAGCCATAGCGCCAGCACTTTATGCATGCTAGGCAAGGACTGTACCACTAAGCCACATTCCCAGCCTCATTTTTTTCTGTCAGTCCTGGGGCTTGAACTCAGGGCCTGGGCAATGTCCCTGAGCTCTTCAGCTCAAGGCTAGCGCTCCACCAATTGAGGCGTGAGCCAACGGCACCAGCGATTTATTGTTCTTGTACTGTTGAGTTCTAGGTTATTTTCACTACTGGCAGATAGAATACAGGGGTTATTTTTTCTTTGTATTTGCTCAGATTTGCCATATGTCCTGGGCTATGATCTATTCTGGAGAAAGTGGCATGAGACACTGTAGTTGTCTATAGACTTGATTTGATCTATAGTATCATTTAATTCTGGGGTTAGTTTGCTATCTTTTGTTTGGATGAGCTATTTGTTGGTGAGCATGGGTGACCTCAAATCTCTCACTATTATAACGTTGGGATCTATCAGCACTTAAATGTCCAAGAGTGTTTGGTTAATGATCTTGGACATACCACTCTTTGTTGTGTGTTGGGTTCCTGTGGCTTATGCCTATAATCCTAGCTACGGGGAGGCTGAGATCTGAGTATTGTGGTTCAAAGCCAGCCCGAGCAGTAAAGTCTATGAGACTCTTCTCCATTTAACCACCAGAAAACCAGCAGTGACACTGTGGCTCAAAATGGTAGAGCACTAGCTTTGAGTGAAAGAGCTCAGAGACAGCACCCAGGTCCTGAGTTCAAGCCCCACAACCAACCAAAAAAATGTTGATAGCTGTAACATATGGAATAATAGGACAAATAAAAAGTGTCGGTGAATGTTACTTGAACCAAGGGAAATAAGGTAAAATTTTACTGTCATATTATAGTTTTTATGTTGGATGCATGTAGTAATATGATTGATTTATGTCAGTAAATCTCCTTGCTTCATAGTATATACCTTGTATTTCTAACACATTGTTCTTTGAATCTTACTATCCTTTCTATCACTAGTAATTGGGAAAAGCATATTTCTTTAAGTATAGCTAGTAGTTTCTTGTGTACTAGTGTTTTTCTCTTACTACTTGGTCACTGTGCCTATGTTTTTTTTCTTCTAGATGTTTATCACACACAAAGAAAATGGACACATGCTAAAATTTCTGGAAGTAAAATTTGGATTAAATATGTCTAAGTAAGTTTACTAGGTATATATTACTTAGAAAACAAAGAATTGAAACAATAATAGAGGAAGTACATAACTAATTACATAGAAAGTGATTATTTTGCCAGGTGTTGGTGGCTCACTCTTGTAATCCTAGCTGTTCAGGAGGCTGAGATCTGAGGATCACTGTGCAAAGCCAGCCTAAAGTCCCTGAGACTCATATCTCCAATTAACCACCAGAAAACCTGAAGTGGTGCTATGGCTCACAGTGGTAGAGCGCAAGCCCTGAGCAAAAAAAAAAGAAAGGCTGAAGGGACAGTGTTCAGGCCCTGATGAGTTCAAGCCCAATGCCCATGGCTGGCACCCCCCCCCCAAATTCTTTCTTGGAAATCTTAAATATATTAAAGTAGCTCTCACTTTTAAATGTTTATTAGCCATTTGTAGTTAATAGCTATCATAATTGTACACTATAGATCAACGTGGGCTGCTTGAATTTTTTTGTTTTTTATTTTCTAGTTAAAAATAGAAATTAAGAGCTTAGTGATATAAATCCTTGCCTGACATGCATGAGGTCCTGGGTTAGATCCCTTGTATAACAAAGAAAGGACAGGTAAAGAGAGAGAAAAGTAGGAGCAAGAGGAGGAAGAAGACAAGAAAAAAAAAGAAACTAGAATTTCACACTATATTGGGCTTTAGAGACGATTTTGTTACTGAGTGTTAGCCACCTTTCTTTTGTGATAAAATAAGTGAGGAAACAAGGGAGGAAGGATTTATCTCCATTTCAGAGGTTTTAGTCCATGGTCACTTGGCTCTCATTTTTGGGTGTGTGGTAGATAAGCTGTTCTCCTCATGGTTGCCAGGAGGGAGAAGGAGAGGGAGAGGGAAAGGAAGAGGGAGGGAGGGAGAGAGAAAGGCCAGAGAAGACATACAAAAAAAGGACGCGAAAATGTGGAACTTTATCTGAAAAAATAACTAAAGCAAAGGTTGTGGGTGCCCTGAATTCATACTGCTGCTCTGCAATTAAAAAAAAAATCCTTTATGTTCAGTTGATTAAAACATCTGTAATTTTAATCATATTTTTTTTATCTTCTATAGGAATTTCACAATGAATTGGCTCCTATGTCAAGAATCTCTCCAGGCACCATCTGAAGATTTCTTTTTACGATTGACTCGTTCTTCTCTATTACCATTCTATATTTTAGTATTAATTATTTGTCTTCTTTCTATGATACAAGTTTACTTTAAGTAAGTACCTATGGAAATCCACTACATCACAAAGTTATTGTAAAAATACATAAAATACATATTTTTAACATCTTTCCTATATATGCATATATAGTTTGTTTTGGGCTATGGTTGTGTGTTAATTCATAGTATATACTGAATATGTGCTATATTACTGAGCCAAATCCCATCTCCATTTTCTTTTTAAAGGAGATGAACTTTTGCTAGCATGTATGAGGCCCTGGATTTAGTCTCCAGTGCTACTAGGAAAAAAAAAAAAAGAGGAAAAAAAAGAAAAGGAGGGAGAGGAAAGAATGTGTTAGTTTTGTTGTGTTGCCCATATTGGTCTGAAACTCATGGCCTTAAGTGATTTTTCTACTTCAGTCTCCTGAGTAGCTGGGACTACTACTATGACAACTACAGGTCAATGTTGTATTTATCGTAGAATTTCTAATTGTTATTTCTTATCATTTTAAGTTCACCAGAAAAAATCATGTTAAGCTTTTTAAAAAAATTTATTTATTAATTAAACAAAAATTTTTTGACAAGGTGTTGTGCAAAAAGGGTACAGTTACATAGTAGGCCAGTGTGTACATTTCTTGTGATATCTTACACCCTGTTTTTCTTTCCCTTCCCTAGGTCAGGCAGACATATATACAATACCCAATGTACCAAGAACATATACAGTAGCCACGTGGCCTACGCCAAAGAAAATTTGCCTAGGGCTTTAAATGTAATGTCGACATTAGACAATATGTCGACAGTAGTCTTATGTAAACGTACATACATAGCTTTTGAGCTATTGTATTCCACTGAGAGGTCAATTTTTGACCTTTATATGTTGAGTAGTTGTTTGGTTTTAGTTACACAATGTTGGGTCGTTGGCCCAATTCTGTGGGAAATACCATTTGACAAGCAGTTTTTGGTTTCACAGACCTGGTCTCTACTGTCTCTCCGTCACCCCATCTTAACAGTCATATATCAGGGACATCATGCCCCTTTGTTTTCTGTGTTCTAAGCTTGTCTCATTCAACATTATTTGTTCAAGTTCTGACCATTCCCCTGCGAATAACAATATTTCACCATTCCTAATCGCTATGTAGTATTCCATTGTGTATAGGTACCATATTTTTTGGATCCATTCATCTGTGGAGGAGCATCTGGGTTGTTTCCATATTTTGGCTATTGTGAATTGTGCTGCAATAAACATGGAAGTACAAATGTCTTTTTGATACCTTGGGACCTGCCGTGGAGGCTACAGGCTCTTCTTTTTTTTGTTCTTTTTCGTTTCCTGAGTTCCTCTGTTGCTTCTGGTTGTTGGGTTTGCTGGATTCTTGATGGGGTGTTGGGTGCTGGAGTTCCCAGCTCACTATTCAGTTGGAGCGAGTTGGGGTGCCTCCCTACTGTGGCGGCGCCATCTTTGGGTCTCTCCATGTTAAGCTTTAATATGTGTAAGTATGTAGTGTCCAAATTTGATATGGGAATGATAAATAATAAGCATTTACAGACTAATTTCCTTACCTTTTTACTTTTTTAAGAATAATGTTAGCCAGGCACTGGCGGCTCATGCCTGTAATCCTAGCTACTCAAGAGACTGAAATCTGAGATTGCTGTTCAAAGCCAACTTGGGCAGCAAGTTTGTGATATTCTTATTTCCAATTAACCACCAAAAAAGCCAAAAGTGGAGTTTGCCTAAAGTGGTAAACCACTATCCTTGAGTACAAAAAGCTAAGGAACAGCGCCCAGATGCAGAGTTCAGGCCCTAGGCCCAGCACCAAAACAAAAAAGAAATTTAAATTTTCAGGAATGGACTTCAAAGGTGAACAATATAGTTTTGTTGTTTTTAAAAAATACATTTTCTTTTTATAGTGGTATGTCTCTCAAAGAAACTCTGACTCTTGAAGATGGACGAATTGGAGAAAGGCCAGAAATAATTTATCATGTAATCCACACTATTTTATTGGGGTCTCTTGCAATGGTTATAGAAGGGTAAGCATACTTTATTTGATCAATTTTTGCAAAGATTTTTTTTTTTTTTTTTGGTGGTACTGGGGTTTTGAACTCAAGCCTCACTCTTTTTTTTTTTTTTTTTCACTGAGAACCTGTTATTGGCCTTTGGATAGAAACAGGGATTTATTTGCCAGGTAGGATGATCCCATCATACTTCTGCTAGAACCAGCGCATGGCCTCCTCTTTGCTGATTCTGTGTTTGGCCCCTATGCAGCCTGTCCTGCGCTTCTTGTCTGCAATGCTGAACCCCGGCCTGCGCAGCACCACATAGAAGTCCAGGCCATAGATACCAATGCTTGGGTCGTATTTGATGCCCAGATCGATGTGTTCCTGGATCCCCAAACCAAAGTTTCCAGTATCTGAGAAGTTATTTTTTCTTAATTCATATTCCCATACCTTCAGACCTTTCTCCAGGATTTCTTCTGCTTTAAGCCCCATGGACTAGGCAGTGGACAGCAATCTTTTAATTTCTCCTGATACCAAAGGATCTGACAGTGTATCTAGCTTTGGAAAACACTGGGCTCTGCCCTGTGAGCTGCTCCAACACCTTTGCTGCCTGGGTCAGTCTGTCTCCACTCTCCCCAACACAAATGTTGAGGCAGAGCTTGCGGATTTGAAGCCAAGGCTCACTCTTTTTTTTTTTTGGCCCATCCTGGGCCGTGAACTCAGGGCCTGAGCACTGTCCCTGGCTTCTTTTTTGCTCAAGGCTAGCACTTTGCCACTTGAGCCACAGTGCCACTTCTGGCCATTTTCTGTATATGTGGTGCTGAGGAATTGAACCCAGGGCCTCATGTATACGAGGCAAGCACTCTTGCCACTAGGCCATATTCCCAGCCCCCCAAAGGCTTGATAGAGTAGGTGTTGTCTTATTGAGCCATTCCTCCTGCTCCTTTAAAATTTTTTTAAAATTCATTTTTATTTTTTATTGTTATTATAAAGGTGATATATAGAGGGGTTGCAGTTATGTAAGTCAGGTAATGAGTACATATCTTTTTCATTTTTCTCATCATGGGGTTTGAAGTCAGGACCTAGGTGCTGTCCAGGAGCTCTTTTGCTCAAGGCTAGCTTTCTACCACTGTGAGGCACAGTTCCATTTCTGGTTTTCTGGTGGTTAATTTGATAAGACTTTCCTGCCTAGGCTGACCTGAACCTGATTCTCCAGATCTCAGCCACCTGAATGAATAGCTAGGATCACAGATGTGAGCCACTGCATGTCTCTTATGCATGGATTAAAAAAAAAATTTTTTTAACGTCAGAGTCCAATTAGCAATTTTTGGTGGTGATTACCTGTAATGTCAGCACTTAAGAGGCTGATGCTGCAAGATCGTGCACCTGTAAGGCTGCCAAGGCTGGGTACTGGTGGATCATGCCTGTAATCCTAGCTCTGCTGGCAGTTAAGATCTGAGGATTGTTGTTTGAAGCCAGTTGTGCAAGAAAGTCCATGGGACATTTATCTTCAGTTAACCACCAAAAAGATGGAAGCAGAGCTGTGACTTTTTTTTTCCTTGCCAGTCCTGGGGCTTGAACTCAGGGCCTGAGCACTGTCCCTAGCATCTTTTTTTTTGTTCAAGGCTAGCATTCTGCCAACTTGAGCCCAGTGCCACTTCTGGACTTTTTCTATATATGTGGTGCTGAGGGCTTTATATATAGGAGGCAAGCACTCTTGCCACTAGGCCATATTCCCAGCCCCAGAGCTATGACTTTTAAGGGGTAGAATGCTAGCCTTAAGCAAAAAAGCTCAAGGACTATACTCAGGCCCTGAGTTCAAGCCCTAATACCTGCAGAGAAGAAACCCCAAAAGGGCTAGGAATGTGGCTTAGTGGTAGAGTGCTTGCCTTGAGTGCTACATGAAGCCCTGGGTTTGATTCTGCAGCACCATATAAACAGAAAAAGCTGGAAGTGGCACTGTGGCTCAAGTGGTAGAGTGCTAGCCTTGAGCAAACAAAGCTCAGGACAGTGCCCTGGCCCTTAGTTCAAGTTCCAGGACTGACAAAACAAAAGAAAAGAAACAAACAAAAACAAAAACGTGACTATTCTGTTTTCCAGCTTAAAATACATTTGGACTCCTTATGTGTGCATGCTTGCAGCATTTGGTGTGTGTTCCCCTGAACTTTGGATGACAGTTTTTAAGTGGCTTCGGTTAAGAAGTATACATCCAGTACTGTTGGTGAGTGGTTGTTATTCTGTGTTAAATACTGATTTATTCCAATTATATAGTAATAAAATGCTAATAAATAGGAACTACACTGAATACTATTGAAATAGTCTGAATAAATACATAATGACTTACAGATAGAAAAAGAGATCCTTTTATAAACTTAAATAATTTCTGATTTAAAATGAAAGGATTTCAATTGCTACAAATAAAAACATGAACGGTAAGTTACAGTAGTGGTTCATAACTGTCATCCTGATTACTTGGGAGGCTGAAATTGGGAGGACCATGATTCCAGATCAGCTCAATCAGAAAAGTATGCAAGACTCTATACCCATGAAAGAGAAGGTGAACATGGTGGCATGTGCTTGTGCAGGAACCCATCAGTAGGTGGCTCATGCTTAGGCACATTTCCAAGACTCTATTCTAAAAATAATCAGTGAAATCAAGTCTGAGGCCCTGAGTTGAAACCAGTAATACTGCCAAGATAGATAAGTCAGTTTAATTAAACTAGCAAAAATGTAAGGAAGTATAAGAGATCAATAGAAATTAATTTTTTTTCCTTTTTTTTTTTTTGACAGTACTGGGGCTTGACCTCAAGATCTCACACTTGTTCTTTTTGCCTTCTACCATTTGAGCCATGCCTCCAATTCACCTTTGTGTTTTTAAGTCATGGGGCTTGAATTCAGGGCTTGGGCGCTGTCCTGAGCAATTTTGCTTAAGGTTCTACCACTTTGAGCCACAGCAGCACTTCCATTTTTCTGATTGTTAATTGGAGATAGAGTCTCATGGACTTTCCTGCCTGGCTTTCCTGCTTCTTTGAACTGCAATCCTCAGATCTCAGCCTCCTGAGTAGTTAGGACCACAGGCATGAGCCATTGGTGCCCACCTACTATTTACTTTTTTAATGATTAACCTTTTACTTATATAGTTAATGAGTTCATCTCACTTTCCTACAGCTTAATATGTTGAATGTGTGTGTATGTTTGAGTTTGTCCTCCAGAATTATATTTGAAACACATTACTCTCATTTCATTTGGTGAACTAGATTGCCATGTTGACTTGAAATTTTTATAACTATGAGGATATTCAGTTGTTCATAGTATCAGTCCTATAAAATATGCTCCTAAAATACTCATTCTCATTTTTTTCTTTAATGCTTTAGGCTCTTTTTCTGAGCATGGTTGTACCTACTATAATTGGTCTCAATTTATGGAAAGAGGTAAGAAAACCAAGTTTTTATATTACCAAAAACCACTTTAACTATGAGGTAATGATAAATTTATATATGAGGATAGGAAAACCTATTAAAATGTTATTCTAACCAAGTAAGTTTTTCATAGCAATGTTTCATTAAAAAAAAAAAAGGAACATTATAGCAGTGCCTAGAGTTTTAGAGTACTATCTGATGCATCTGTAGTTGAATGTCATTGTTAATTCAACTGATATTGACAAAGGAATGTATCTTACTATTTAAAAATATTTTTGTCACTTCAAAGTTTTAGTAAGTCTTGATGATATAAATTCTTTGCCTTATTATAATGTAACCTGAAACTAATTGCTATAAACCTAAAACTTATCTGGTCTGAAATTTATTTAACACGTATACATGGAAGATACAATGCTTAATTAGTTGCGAGTGATAAAATTATTTACTGAGTCTGGACAGTGAATTTTACTGTAATACAGGTAATTTGAATGGAAAATAATGAGGTCACTAAAGGAGTAAACAGACCCAGGACATTCTAGTCAATGAGAACACTGTTGTAGTTTCATTTGTCTTAAGTTAATTTTAAACTTTATTGTTACTTACCTACCCCCTTTGGGTACTTTGTTTTGCATTTCAGTTTTTCCCCAGACTAATGACAGAATTGACAGAACTACAGGAATTCTATGACCCAGATACAGTGGAACTTATGACCTGGATAAAGTAAGGATTGAACTGCCCAAGACTATTAATGAGCTGTTAACTTTCATTGCATGCTACCTAAGGGATTCTGGGGAAAGAAAAAGCTTAATACTTTACATTGTTTTCATATCCTGTGATTTTTATTTATTTATTTTATTTTTGCCAGTCCTGGAGCTTGGGCTCAGGGCCTCAGTACTGTCTCTGGCTTCTTTTTGCTCAAGACTAGCACTCTATCTCTTGAGCAACTTCCAGCTTTTTCTGTTATGCACGGCTTCATGCATGCTAGGCAAGCACTCTACTGCCAAGCCACATTCCCAGCCCATATCCTGTGATTTCTTTTTTTTAAGGATAGTCTTTGATTAGATTTTGTCATTTTAATATTTCTTTTTTTCCTGCCAGTCTTGGGGCTTGAACTTGGCCTGCGCATTTTCCTTGAGCTTCTTTTGCTCAGGCTACTGCTCTACTACTTGAGCCACAACCCCACTTCTGGCTTTTTCTGAGAAGTTTATTGGAGATAAGAGACTTTCATAGACTTTACTTCCTGGACTGGCTTCAAACTGTGATAAGCCCTTAATTTGCTAATTAAATTTATTTCCATCTTAAAGTACAACATTGATAAGTATGAGATTGGAGATGCCTACCAACAGCAGGAATATGGAATAGGGTACTCTTTTCTTTTTTCTTTCTTGTTGGTTATAGGGCTTGATCTCAGGGCCTAGGTGCTATTCTTGAGTCCTTTTGTTCAAGGCTAGTCCTCTACCTCTTTGAACCACAGCACCACTTCTGGTTTTCTAGTCTCACAGGCTATCCTGTCTAGTCTGGCTTTAAACCTCAATCCTCATACCTCAGCCTCCTGAGTAGGTAGGATTACAGACATGAGCCACCAGTGCCTGGATCTTTTATATAGTCAAAAAGGATGCTGTTTGTTCTTGTGTCAGTTGTGCATGTGCAATAAATTGCTAGTCTTGGTAACCAATGGGTTTAGATTTTAATATCAAAGCAGAACTGGGATCTGGTGTTGGGACCTCTGCAAGCATACAAACATCCTTCACCATACAAACATATAACCCAGAGATTCAAAGGTTATATTGCCAGGAATGAATCCAATAATAAAATATTCAAAGTAGCTGTGTTTTTCTTGGCTTCAGTTCCTAGTTAATTTGTAGCACTGGATCTGAATTCACATTGGTTTGTAGTTTGAAATTATACTTTTTTGAACTAGGAAACCCCAAATCAAGAAATTGACCTAACAAGTGGTTATGGGTTAGCCTGGTAGATCTGTTATGTTTTCAACTCAGGCTATACAGGATTTCTAAATAAATTTTCATGAGGTTGAGCTCTAAAGTTACAAACACAATAAGAAAACACTCCAACATAACAAATATCAGCTATTATTTGTAATAAGCAGCTCAGACCCTTAGTAGTTTTTGTTAATAAATGAGTGCCTTGTTTTATGTAACAGATTGCTATGAAACTTTATTTATTTATTTTTTTGCCATTCCTGAACTCAGGGCCTGCTTGAACTCAGGACCTGAGCACTGTCCCTGGCTTCTTTTTGCTCAAGGCTAGCCCTCTGCCACTTGAGCCACAGCGCCACTTCCCACTTTTTCTATATATGTGGTGCTGTGGAATCGAACCCAGGGCTTCATGTATACGTGGCATGATGCACTTTACCATCAGGTCATATTCCCAGCCCTACTATGAAACTTTAGTGTTTACGAATAATAAACATTTTTCATAGTTTAGAGAGTCAGCAGGTAGGCACAGTGGGACTCCTCTCACCTTGGGCAGCTCAGCTCACTCAGGTGGGCCTAGAAAACCTGGTATGACCACTTACACAGGTCTAGGATCAGCTAGATTTCAGCTGAGGGGATCAAATAGATTTGTCCATGTGTCTAGAGATATGTGGGTTTATTTACAAAATAGTTGTAGAGTTCCCGAGGACCATAAGAAAAGGGCAGGTTTCAAGATCAAGCGTATTTAAAGCTGTCTCTGTATTATGTTGGCTATTTTTATGTTGATCAAAGCAAATTACATAACCATGGTACTAGGAAAAAGTTATTGCAGCCATTGTGTGTGTTTGTGTGTGTGTGTGTGTGTGTGTGTGTGTGTGTGTGTTTGTGTCCTAGGCTAGAACTCAGGGCCTGGCACTAACTCTGAAATGACTGTACTGAAAATTATTTAGTTTTGTTTTGGGTTTTTTTTTTTTTTTTCCAGTATTGGGGCTTGATCTCAGGGCCTGAGCACTGTCCCTGGCTTCTTTTTGCTCAAGGCTAGCACTCTGCCACTAGAGCCACAGCGCCACTTCTGGCTTTTTCTATATATATGTGGTGCTGAGGAATCGAACCCAGGGCTTCATGTATGAGAGGCAAGCACTCGAACACTATATTCCCAGCCCTACACTGAAAATTATTAAAGACATAATGAAACAAATAAGACACGCATATAGAATGAAACACTCAAGAAGACTTTGGAAATGAGTGAAAAAGAAGTAACGTGTTTCTGTGATGAACATTCAGTTTGTGAAAATCAATATAGCTTTTTTTATTGAGGGCTTGTGACTGAAAAGACTTGTATATATAAAAATAACGTTCTACAGCTCATCCATTAAAACTTTTTGTTACGTTTATTTACCATTGAGGAGTACTGACAATATAGTCTTTTGTTGTAACAAAAGAGGAAGTTTCTGATGTGTAGGTGTGGTTCAAGTGGTGGACTGAGTATCTGCCTATCCCTGTTCAAATTCTATTAGTAAAGGGCTGGGATATGGCCTAGTGGCAAGAGTGCTTGCCTCGTATACATGAAGTCCTGGGTTCTATTCCCCGGTACCACGTATATAGAAAATGGCCAGAAGTGGCACTGTGGCTCACATGGCAGAACAAAAAGAAGCCAGGGACGGTGCTCAGGCCCTGAGTCCAAGGCCCAGGACTGGCAAAAAAAAACCCAAAAATTCTATTAATAGGGTGAAAAAGTAAAAGAGAAAGTTCTATCTATATTGCTGATTTACCATATTTTCAAAAGCATAACCAAGGCCTTAATAAATGGATTTTGGACAATTGGACATTTTTTGTTTGTTTGTTTTTTTTTGGCCAGTCCTGGGCCTTGGACTCCGGGCCTGAGCACTGTCCCTGGCTTCTTCCCGCTCAAGGCTAGCACTCCGCCACTTGAGCCACAGCGCCGCTTCTGGCCGTTTTCTGTATATGTGGTGCTGGGGAATCGAACCTAGGGCCTCGTGTATCCGAGGCAGGCACTCTTGCCACTAGGCTATATCCCCAGCCCGACAATTGGACATTTTATCCGGAGTATGATTTATTCTGTCTTATGTCAATTTTCACTGAATGCTCCCTGACGATAGTGGGCTAGGTTATATCTCTTCATTTCCAGAGCATGGTACTAGCCATAGCACATAGTAGATGGATGCTGAGTGTTGAACATATTAAGTGAATAAATGAAGGTAGGACTGAGAAAGTAGCTCAATAGTAGAATATTTGGTTATTATGTCCCATGCCATGGGTTTGGTCTTCCTGTGTTGCATAGATAGATAGTTATATGGACAGTCACGATTGAGTAGTGAGTACAGGGAGGGAGCAGGAGAGTAGATGTAGGAGTTGGGTTGGGTTGGTTAATATTTGCAAAAGATGACTTTGAGAATTTATAGTATCACCACTGAACTAGCCAACTTAGCCAAAATAGTATATTCTTATCCATTATTTCATTCTGTTGTTTTTAATGACATTGTTATCCCTTGATTTACATGTTTAGACTTACTGTCTTCCTGTGTTCCCTCTTTTTTTAAGCATTCCCTTGTACAACTTCTTAAAAGTAACAAATATATATTAAAATAATTTCTGTATCTTCATTCAAAATAATGCTCTGTGTGAGTGTGAGTGTGTGTGTGTGTGTGTGTGTGTGTGTGTGTGTGTGTGTGTGTGTGTGTGTTGGCCCTGGGTCTTAAACTTAGGTCTGGGGTACTGACTCTGAGCCTTTTTTGCTCAAGGCTAGTGCTCCACCATTTGAGCCACAGCTCCACTTCTGGCTTTTTTGGTAGTTAATTGGAGATAAGAGTCTCACAGACTTTCCTGGACTGGCTTCAAACAGCAATGCTCAGATCTTAGCCCCCTGAGCAGCTAGGATTATAGGCATGGACCACTGGTGCTGGGCTAAAATAATGCTTTTTAAGTGGATCCATAAATTAACTGAATAACTGAAACAGTGTATTGTACATTGTAAGCTACCTGCTATTTCAGGATTGTTATAAATCATCTATCTCAATAGTGTACTTGGTTTTCATTGTGTATCTTTTTTGGCTCTTTGCAGAAGGCAAGCTCCAGTGGCAGCTGTGTTTGCAGGAAGTCCACAGTTAATGGGTGCAATTAAGTTGTGCACTGGATGGATGGTGACGAGCTTGCCTCTTTACAACGATGATGATCTTCTCAAGAGAAATGAAAATGTAAGTCATATAGAGTTCTATATTTAGACATTTTATAGCACTCTATGATTTAGCATACTTCTGTGCTAATGCATATGTTCCTAGTTAGGAAAATCCAAACAATTTTAATTTGCTTTTAAAAGTTACATGGTGGAGCTGGGAATATGGCCTAGTGGCAAGAGTGCTTGCCTCGCATCCCAGCACCACATATATAGAAAACGGCCAGAAGTGGCGCTGTGGCTCAAGTGGCAGAGTGCTAGCCTTGAGCAAAAATAAAGAAGCCAGGGACAGTGCTCAGGCCCTGAGTTCAAGGCCCAGAACTGGCAAAAAAAAAAGTTACATGGTAAATTTAACCAAGGGAAATCCAAAATTAAAGAATACTTTCTTTGTTTTAAATTTCAATATTGGTTGTGTACCAATGGCTCACCCCTGTAATCCTAGCTACTCAGGAGACTGGGATCTGAGGATTATGGTTTGAAGCCAGCCCAGTCAGGAAAGTCCATGAGACTCTAATCTCTAATTAACCACCAGAATACTGGAAGTGGTGCTGTGGCTCAAAGTGGTAGAGTGCTAGCCTTGGGCAAAAGAGCTCAGGAACAGCATCCAAGCCCTAAATTCAAGCCCCATGGCTGACATAAAAACAAAAATAAAAAACCAACCATCAATACCGGTCAGGTGCTAGTGGCTCATGTCTATAATTCTAGCTACTCAGTAGGCTGAGATCTGAGGATATCAGTTCAGAGTCAGTCAGGTAAGAAAGTCTGTTGAGACTTACCTCCAATTAAGCATCATGAAAGCTAGAAGTGTACCTGTAGCTTAAGTGATAGTGCACTAGCTAGCCTTGAGTTAAAAAGCTCAGGGACAGGGGCTGGGGATATAGCCTAGTGGCAAGAGTGCCTGCCTCGGATACACGAGGCCCTAGGTTCGATTCCCCAGCACCACATATACAGAAAACGGCCAGAAGCGGCGCTGTGGCTCAAGTGGCAGAGTGCTAGCCTTGAGCAAAAGGAAGCCAGGGACAGTGCTCAGGCCCTGAGTCCAAGGCCCAGGACTGGCCAAAAAAAAAAAAAAAAAAAAAAAAAAAAAAAAAAGCTCAGGGACAGCTCCCAGGCCCTGAGTTCAAGCCTAAGATTTGCAAAACAAAACAACAACAACAAAAAATTTAGGTAGGTAGATAGCTAGATCTAAATATCAATAGTAAGGGGCTGGGGATATGGCCTAGTGGCAAGAGTGCCTGCCTTGTATACATGAGGCCCTGGGTTCGATTCCCCAGCACCACATATACAGAAAATGGCCAGAAGTGGCGCTGCGGCTCAAGTGGCAGAGTGCTAGCCTTGAGCAAAAAGAAGCCGGGGACAGTCTTCAGGCCCTGAGTCCAAGCCCCAGGACTGGCCAAAAAAAAAAACACAAAAAAAACAAAAAAAAATAAATATCAATAGTATTCAGTATTGGTATGTTTCTGGGGAGAGCATCTAATTTTCCATAGTTATCAGAGAAACTGACATGTAGTATTTCAGAACGGTAAACTTTTTTTTTTTTAAACTGTTCATGAGTTTTTATTTTTTATTTTATTTATTTATTTATTTTTTATTTTTTGGCCAGTCCTGGGGCTTGGACTCAGGGCCTGAGCACTGTCCCTGGCTTCTTCTTGCTCAAGGCTAGCACTCTGCCACTTGAGCCACAGCGCCACTCTGGCCATTTTCTGTATATGTGGTGCTGGGGAATAGAATCCAGGGCCTCATGTATACGAGGCAAGCACTCTTGCCACTAGGCCATATCCCCAGCCCCAGAACGGTAAACTTTTAAGAACATTTTTCTCAAATTTTGAAGAAGTATATCTTTTTTTTTTTTTTTTTTGGCCAGTCCTGGGCCTTGGACTCGGCCTGAGCACCATCCCTGGCTTCTTCCCACTCAAGGCTAGCACTCTGCCACCTGAGCCACAGTGTCCCTTCTGGCCGTTTTCCATATATGTGGGAATCGAACCGAGAGCTTCATGTGTAGGAGGCAAGCACTCTTGGCACTAGGCCATATTCCCAGCCCGAAGAAGTATATCTTGGTATGCTTTGTCTTTTCAAGCTACAATTCTGTTACTAGTTAAGCACTATGACTTAGCTCGGCATGTTGGCATGCCCTATAATCCTAGCTAATTGAAGGATGGAGACAAGAGGAATACAGTTTCTTAATGAGTGTGCATATGCGTGTGTGTGAGTGAGCACACGCATGCATGCACACTGGTACTATGGCTTGAACTCAGGGCCTCATGCTTTCACTCAGCTTTTCCGATCAAGGCTGGCACTCTAATACTTGAGCCACAACTCTACTTCTAGCTTTTTCCTGGTTTAACTGGAGATAAGAATCTCATGGAAAAAAAAAAGAATCTCATGGGTTTGTCTGCCGTGGCTTGACTTTGGACTTACATCCTCAGATCTCAGCCTCCTGACTATGTAGGTTATAGGTGCTAGCCACTGGTTAGCATTGTAATTTCAAGGCCAGCCTGAGCAATTTAGCGTTTCAAAGCAAAAAAAAAAAAAATTAAAGATTAGGGTATCTAACTAAGTGGCAGAGTATGTTTAGAAGACTTACTGAGTTTAATCCCAAGCACTACAAAAACAACTCTTTTTAGAGCACTTTCCTAGGCATAAGGCCCTCAGTTCTATACCTAGCACTGAATAAACAAAAGCCAAAACAAAGCTGGGTGCTTGTGGCTCATGCCTCTAATCCTAGCTACTCAAGAGGCTAACATGTGAGGATGGAGATTTGAAGCCAGCCTAGGCAGGAAAAATCTGTGAATTATTTCCAGTTAACCAAAAATATGCAAGTGGAGCTGTGGCTCAAAGTGGTAGAGTACTAACCTTGAGCACAAAAACTCAGAGACAGTGTGCAGGCCTTGTGTTTAAGCTCCATGACACACACACACACACACAGACGCACGCACGCACGCACATGCAGAACCAAAACAACAACATTACAAAACACAAAGCAGACTAGAATTCACGTATTCAAATACTACTTTTAAATATTTTTACATTAGTCCTAAGGCTTGGACTCAGGGCTTGGGTACGGTCCTGATTTTTTTTTGTTCAAAGCTAGTGCTCCACCATTTGAGCCACAACTCCACTTGTGGCTTCTGTAGTTCTTAATTAGAGATAAAAGTCTAACAGACTTTTTTGCCTGGGCTGGCTTTGAACCATGATCTTCAGTCTTCTGAGTAGCTAGGATTACAGATGTGAGCTTTGAACCAGGATCTTCAGTCTTCTGAGTAGCTAGGATTACAGATGTGAGCTTTGAACCAGGATCTTCAGTCTTCTGAGTAGCTAGGACTATAGATGTGAGCAACCAGTATCTGGCCAGAATTGGTACATTTTAGACACATGGTAGATTGGTTGCCTAGGACTAAAGAAAGTAGAGGGGTTGGATACAAGGTTTCTTTGGTGGGGTAATGCAAATGATAGCAAAATAAGTGTGTTGGTGAATGCACAACTCTGTAAATATATTAAAAGTCTATTGAAGAGCTGAGAATGTGGCTTAGTGGTAGAGTGCTTGCCTTGCATGCATGAAGCCCTGGGTTCCATTTCTCAGCATCATATACACAGAAAAAGCCGGAAATGGCTCTGTGGCTCAAGAGGTAGAATGCTAGCCTTGAGCAAAAAGAAGCTAGGGACAGTGCTCAGGCCCTGAGTCCAAGCCCCGGGACATGCAAAAAATTTAAAAATTTAAAAAATAAAAATAAAAATGTAGGCTGGGAATATGGCCTAGTGGTAGAGTGCATGAAGCCCTGGTTTCGATTCCTCAGCACCATATATAGAAAAAGCCAGAAGTGGCGCTGTAACTCAAGTGCTAAAGTGCTAGTCTTGAGCAAAAAGAAGCCAGGGACAGTGCTCAGGCCCTGAGTTCAAGCCCCCAGCACTGGCAAAAAAATAAAAATAAAAATCTATTGAATAATAGGTGAATTAGATGGTATGTAAATTGTATTTTAATTAACTTAGTTTTATTTAGTAAAAGCTTTCACTGTCTTGTAAAATCAATTTTAATATTTCAGATATATCAAATCTATTCCAAGCGACCTGCTGAAGATATTTATAAAATACTGACGTCTTACAAAGCTAACTACCTAATTGTAGAAGACTCTATCTGCAATGAGATGGGAACCATGAGTGGCTGTAGAGTTAAAGATTTATTAGATGTTGCAAATGGCCATGTAAGTAACTATGTGAAAAGTTACTTCAGTCTTTAATTTTGGAATATAACTCAGAATATAATTGAAGTTCGGCTTTGGTGGTTTATTCCTAAAATTTAAGCTACTCCAGAGGCTGAGATTTGAGGATCAAGGTTTGAACTCAGCCCAGGCAGACAAGAGAGTTTTATTTCCACTTTACCTGAAAAAAGCTATTAGTAGAGATGTGGCTCAAGTGGTAGAATGCCCAGAGTGCAAATTACAAGAGAAAGCACCAGGCCCTGAAGTACAAGCCCCTATACTAGCACTACCACTAGCACATGCACACACAATATATGTATATATATATATATATAATATAGATATATGTGTGTGTATAAATGTGTATGTATTTTTAATTAAATTTTTTTTTTGCCAGTCCTGGGGCTTGAACTCAGGGCCGGAGCACTGTCATTGGCTTCTTTTTGATCAAGACTAGCACTCTACCTCTTGAGCCACAGACCCACTTCCAGCTTTTTCTCTTTATGTGGTGCTGAGGAATCGAACCCAGGGCTTCATGCATGCTAGGCAAGCACTCTACCACTAAACCACATTTCCAGCCCCTGTATATGTATTTTTACAAAGAAAATAATACAAATTTTACCAGTATTCAAATTTTTTATTAGTCTACATAGGCTTTTGTTGCTTATGTTTTTCAATGTGCAAACACCTGGTCATTTAAAAAAATAATTCTGGGAATGAATCTAGGGTCTCATGGGCATGCAAATGCTCTACCACTAAGCTATACCCTCAAAAATAGTTATAAATAAAAGATTACCTAATTTAATTGGAATGATTTGATTATAATAACCTAAAGAGCAGCTAATTGCAGTGTTATATTCTTTTATTTTTTAAACTTATTTATTTCGCCAACTGTGGGCCTTGAACTCAGGACATGGGCACTGTTTCTGAGCTCTTTTGCCCAAGGCTAATGCTCTACAGCTTTGAGCCACAGCACTTCTGGTTTTCTGGTGATTAATTGGAGATAAGAATCTCAGGGGCTTGGCAATGTGGCTTAGTGGTAAGAGTGCTTGCCTAACATGCATAAAGCCCTGGGTTCGATTCCTCAGCTTCACATAAACAAAAAAAAGCCAGAAATGGGTGCTGTGGCTCAAGAGGAAGAGTGCTAGCCTTGAACAAAAAGAAACCAGGAACAGTGCTCAGGCCCTGAGTTCAAGCCCCAGGACTGGCAAACAAAATGAAAAAAGAAAAAGTGATTTTTCAATTTAAATTAACACAAGACATGGACAGTGAGTGAGTCCTTATTATCCAGATTCACTTCAGTTGTTAGAATTTAGCTGGGTGTTAATATTTTATTTGAGCGGAAGTGTTGTACCAGATCCGATGCCTATATAGGATTCGTTGTATAACGCAGTCACATTTTGTAAGTGTCCATTTGCAGACACAAAGTATGGGCTCCATCTGTATAATAGGAAGAATGGCACGGGGTGTTGGTCAGGGCTAAGATGAAATGGTCTCAACATAGAATTCAGTGATGGAGAGACATCCACTGTGAGTTCACTCATTTGAAATTCCAAAATGCAAATGAACATGGTGGGGAGGGCTCCCCCAAACCAACTACAGCCGCTTTACCCACCTTTATTATTTCTCAGCCTGCAGTTGATATCCTGTATATCTGGTAACCAAGAAAACTGATGCCTTTACTCCTGAGAAAACTGTGCATAGAAGACTTTAGGAAAAGTTTAGTAGATCATTGTAAATTGCAGTGAAGATTCTGCTTAAGCTACAGATCAATTTTTTTTTTCTGCATCTTCCTAAATCTTAATCCTTTGTTTTATAACCCAATTCTTGGAGGTGAAAAATTAGTTGAGAATTCTCAAGCATTCTTTATGATCCCTTAAATGTCAACTATAAACATCCTGTTTTATGCTGTGTATGTTTTAAATTCTCTCTGATGGTACTTGATGTCAGTGATGTTTGACTTATTGGTGACAGAATAGGATTAGTTAAGCATTTTTATTAAGTTCTGCTGTATTTCTATCTGTTATTTGGAGCCTTTCTGGTCTGCTCTTGGCTTTTACTTTTTTGTTGTTGTTTTTTTGGCCAGTCCTGGGCTTTGGACTCAGGGCCTGAGCACTGTCCCTGGCTTCTTCCTGCTCAAGGCTAGCACTCTGTCACCTGAACCACAGCGCCCCCTCTGGCCGTTTTCCATATATGTGGTGCTGGGGAATCGAACCAAGAGCTTCATGTATAGGAGGCAAGCACTCTTGCCACTAGGCCATATTCCCAGCCCGGCTTTTACTTTTTTTAATGGGCCACTTCTTTCATGTAATTTCGGTCATAGACTTAAATAAAGTAAGCCATCTTTTTAATTTTGTGTGTGTGTGTGCGTGTGCGCATGTGTGTGTGCCAGTGTGCCAGTCCTGGGGCTTGAACTCATTGTCTGGGTGCTGTCCCTGAGCTTTTGTGCTCAAAGCTAGGTCTACCACTTGAGTTACAGCTCTATTTAAGACTGTTTTAGTATTTAATTGGAGGTAAGAATCTCAAAAATGTAGAGCTCCCCTATGACCTAGCAGCCCCACTTTTGGGCATCTACCCAAAAGACCACAAACAAGAACACACTAAAGCCACCAGCACAACAATGTTCATTGCAGCACAATTTGTCATAGCTAAAATATGGAACCAACCCAGATGCTCCTCAGTAGACAAATGGATCAGGAAAATGTAGTACATATGCACAATGGAATTTTATGCCTCTATCAGAAAGAATGACATTACCCCATTTGTAAGGAAATGGAAGGACTTGGAAAAAATTATACTAAGTGAAGTGAGCCAGACCCAAAGAAACTTGGACTCTGTGGTTTCCCTCATAGGGAATAATTGCACAGGTTTAGGCTAGTCACAGCAGAGGATCACAAGAGCCCAATTGCTATGCCCTTATGAACACATAAGATGATGCTAAGTGAAATGAACTCCATGTTATGGAAATGAGTGTTTTATCACTGTTGTAATTACTTTCAATATGCCATGTGAAACTGTAGCTTCTTTTGTTGATGATCCTCTTGTATCCCCTGCCTGTGATTGTACCCACGCTATTACTGTGTCTCATCTGAGTACACTGGATACTGTATATATTGGTATTAGAACTAGGGAAGTGAGAGGGAATATCAAAATTGAGAGGCAAAGGATAAAAAGACAAACAACTCCAAAACCAATACTTGAAAAACCATTTTGTGTAAACCAACTGAAAACTCATGGGGGGAGAGGGGAAGGGGGAGAGGGCAGGGGAGAATGAGGGAAGAGGTAACAAATAGTACAGGAAATGTACCCATGGCCTAATGTATGTAACTGTAACCCCTCTGTACATCACTTCGACAAAAATAAGTAATTATTAATTTTAAAAAAAGAATCTCATGAACTTTGAACTGTGAATCTCAGCCTCCTAAGTAGGTGAGATTACAGGTGTGAGCCACTTGTGCTCAGCCCCTCCTTTTAATCTTAAAGTTGACTTTCTGATATCTTTGATAGAGTGTAGGATTATATTTACTATCTTATCTTAACTCAAATACTCTACCACTGAGTTGTACGTATCCAGCTAGCATTTTATTGTTTAAAAAAAAACCTCAACAGGGCTGGGAATATGGCCTAGTGGCAAGAGTGCTTGCCTTGTATACACAAAGCACTGGGTTTGATTCCTCTGCACCACATATATAGAAAAGGTCAGAAGTGGCTGGGGATATGGCCTAGTGGCAAGAGTGCCTGCCTCATATACATGAGGCCCTGGGTTCATTTCCCCAGCACCACATATACAGAAAATGGCCAGAAGTGGCACTGTGGCTCAAGTGGCAGAGTGCTAGCCTTGAGCAAAAAGAAGCCAGGGACAGTGCTCAGGCCCTGAGTCCAAGCCCCAGGACTGGCCAAAAAAAAAAAAAAAAGAAAAGGTCAGAAGTGGTGCTGTGGCTCAAGTGGCAGAGTGCTAGCCTTGAGCAAAAAGAGGCCAGGGACAGTGCTCAGGCCCTGAGTTCAAGCCCCAGGACTGGCAGAAAGAAAAAAAAATTAAAAAGCTCAAAAATGTGCAGATAATTAGGTCATTATCAGTCTATGTTCAAGAGTCTGAATATAGAGTTGGAATATAATGTGTTCACTTTTCAGCTTTAATCAGTTCTGTGATTTGGTTCTTTAGAGCAATGATAATTGATGATAGAGAACAATATCTGTAAATTTTGGGATTCAATCTTTTAAAAACTAGAAACATTTTATACTCATTTCTCAATCCAATAGAAAGTTCAGGAGTTTAGTAGACATGGTGACTCACTTATGACAAGTCTTATGTTTGTTAAATAGTGTGAGGTATTATATAGTTCATGTTTAGCAGTAATATTTTTTCATGTCAAATGTACAAGGACTTGTACATTAGTTACTTGTACAAAGATTGCGTTTTTCTCATTAAGTTCAATATACTTAAACATTATATTTCTTTTCTTTTGATAGGTGGTTTGTGAAGAAGGTGACAGGTTAACCTATTCAAAATATGGACGGTTTTGTCATGAGGTCAAAATTAACTATTCTCCATATGTGAATTATTTCACTAGAGTATACTGGAACAGGTCCTACTTTGTATATAAAATCAACACTGTGATCTCCTTCCAATCTTGAAAAGTAACAGAGCCTTCATTTCAAAGACTGAAGCTACTTGAAGTAAATGTGATTTTCTTCTACCTATGTGGTGTCTGTTGCAGATCAGAGTGTGGACATTCAAAGTGCTGCTGCTGCTTCCTCTCTTGCTATTAACTATGTCCAAGGTTTTGAGCGAAATAGATCAAGAATTAACTTTTAGTAAAATGTCAAATCTACTCTGCAATATTCCAGACAGTTCCTTCCTTATTATTACATGGTCTTTAAAGATTTCCCTACTGCAGTGTTTCTCCATAAATCTTCATTCTATCATAATATTGATCTTGAATATGTTCAAGCTCAAAATCTATTTCATATACATAATATTTAATGAATATTTATTATTATAATAGAAGGAAAGATCACTTTTCAAACAAGTTTCTCAAGCTATTTAATGGCTTTATAACAATTAAAATTCTATAATAAAATGATAATTTAAACAGTAGTTGAAAACATGACATTTGAATTGAAATTATATAAAGGAAAGTGATTTTGAGGATATACATAAATAAATATCCAGAATTTTCCATAAAACTGCTCTTATCATTTGCTGCTTATGTGAGACTTTCTTAGAAATGGTGCATGTTATTGTATTTTATGACTATTGATTGCCTATTTTTCACTTATGCCCATTAAGTTTATTACAATTTACTCATTATAAAACAATAATTCTTTTTACCTCTATGTGTGTATTTTCAAATAGTCATTTAAAAGAATGTTCAGATTTTAAAGTATAAAGTATAGGGTATATAGTATATTCGTGTTTTCTATGGTAGTATGAAGTGAAATAAAAAAAATCCTTGTCAGAATAAGTACACTACAATGAAGATCTGTTTCTGGAAGTATATACAGCTGCTGTTAAACATATACCTGCATACATGTATGTTTGTTTTCAAAAGAAAATTATATTTGTGAAACTGGGATACAGTGTCATTGTTAGAGCAAAGTAACCATTATATTTTCAAATGCAAATTCACAGTACAAATGCTATGAATTTTTAAGTATTTTCATATTCATTTATTAAAAGAAAAATAATTAATTTGACCTTTTAAAGAGATTCATGATAGATGTAGCCTGTAGATCATTTTAGTGTAAGATACATTTTTAGTTTTATCTTATACACTGTTCAGTGAAAAGGTTTTTACATGTTTCACTTGTTATTGTAAAAATTGCCTTCTTTAGAACTCAAAGTAACATCATCTTTATTTTTTTAATTAAAAAAAAAATTCTGCCAAGTGCTGGTGGCTCATACCTGTACTCAGGAGGCTGACATCCTAGAATCAAGGTTTGTAGCCAGCCAGGACAGGAGTGTATATGAAACTCATCTCAGATTAAAAACCAAAACGTCAGAGGGGAGCTATGGCTCAAGTTGTAGAGTACTGGCCTTGAGCAAAGAACCTCAGGCATAGTGCTCATGCCCTGAGTTCAAGTCCCAGGACTGGCACACAAAAAATGTTTTTAAGTACATGATTTCTTAGAGTAACTCTACCCATAACAGTTTCATTATATAAAATAGTAACTCTTATAACCTCTATGTATCTATTTTTTTATTGTTATAAAGGTAATTTACAGAGGGATTATAGTTGTATAAGTCAGGTAAAGAGTACATTTCTTTTTTGACAATGTCACTACTTTTCTTGCTCTCTTCTAGTTTTTTATGCATATACTTTAAATGGTTATTTGGGCTTAATTGTTTGATAGCAGTGTCATACAACTGATGCATTTGTTTCATTGGTTCTCATTTTGCATTGCTTAACTAAAGGGAACTATGGACAGTGTTTTCCAGATTGACTCTACATCTTAGTAGTAAACCACAATACTTAGTATTGAATTTTATGAAAGATGACCATAGCTACCTGAGTACACAGTGAGTAGTCACATGGTAGTACTTGTGATAACAGCATGCCAAACAATGCAACAATGCATATTCAAAAAGAGAAATAGAACATCCTACTTCTTATGTAGTAGGTAACAACTGAATTTTTATTGCTGTATTTTGATTACATGTGTTGAGTTACTTTTGGTGGTTATGTTTTGTTTTTTTTGTTTGCCATATTACTAAGCTCTTGTACTTTTGTCAGCTTTTTTCTTAAATAGTTTTGGAAATTTTTTAACTGAGTTTTCAAGATAACTATTTTTTTATTAATCAATTGAAAGGGAAAAGTAACATTTATTCTGGAAGTAATGATACTGCATATGAGAAGGCTTATTTGCTTCTGTGTTCACTGTAGTTAAAACAAAAGTACTAGACAATTTTGAGTTAGAAGCATGTGTTTCCTTATTTTTAGAGTAACAAATTATTAAGAATATGCAAGTACCTATTACATGTCGTAACTGAATAGGTGTTAAGTTTAACAACAAAGATCTATTAAAGGAATAAAATTCATGGGTCTTGGGATGAAGGACTTTCTCTAAAAGAAAAAACCCAAAACAACCATAAAACATACTTTGTCCTTGATAGGCAAACCCAGTAAGATAAGTGCCTTAAATTCTTTATTTCTAAGTTTAGTTTCTGTTTTCCTCAAAATAGCCATTTTCTTTCCCCTAACAAAATGTTAAATCTTTCCTTATAAATCAAAGGAGCGGAACTGGCAGTATAGCACAGTCTTAGAGCCCTTCCCTAGTATAACTGAAGCCCTAGGTTTGATTCTCAACAATACAATACTATAAAAATAAAAAATCTTCCCTATGCTATTGTCACTACTAACTTCGATTCAATAACAAATCTTTGCTAAGTATGATATACTCCTAAATGAATTTAGCTTTCCAAATGCCAAATAGTCAACAAATGAAGCATATTTAATAAGTTATGTAATATTGACTTGATATCTATATCTTGGTGCTTTTTGTTAGACTGGTATAGTTTTATAACCTAAGGAATACGTGTTGTACTTCACTCATTTTTTTCTTAACTACTTTTGTATACATAGATTTTTTTTTTCTTTTTAGGACATTTAACCCAAATTGTGAATGGCCTCATGTTCTCACACTTCATTCCATATAGTCCACATTGATTCAAAGAATAGTCAAGATAGGAGCTAAAAGTGTGTTATAATTTGTGGCCAAAATACTTAAAGTAGATTATTAGCCAGGCACCAGTGCCTTGTGCCCATAATCCTAGATATTAAGAGAGCTGAGATCTGGGAATCATGATTTTAAGGCAGGCGAGGCACAAAAGTCCTGGAGACTCTTATCTCCAGTTAACTAGAAAAAACCTGGACTAGAGGTATGGCTCAAGTAGTAGAGCAATAGTGGTGAGCAGAAACAGCAGAGCAAAAGTACAAGGTCTTGAGTTTAAGCCCTGATACCAGCACTAAATAAACAAACAAGATTATTAAAATTTCTTAAATAGCTATCTTAAGTTCCTTTATTGCAGAGAAATCAATTTTTTCAGCCTCTTCTATTTTTGAACTATTAAAACATGTCTTGTGTGGATAAAAGTAGTGCCTCTTCAAATGGTGGGATTTTAAAAAGTTGTAAATAGACTGATCTTTTGGCAAATTTATTTTTCATGCATGAATATTTAAAGGATATGTTGCAAATTATTTTGTGTCTTTAAGAACCTTTTGATAAAACAAATAACTACTTTCCAATTTACATCTCATTGTATTCTCCATCTGTCCAATTTTTAAAATGTACAGTCTCTATTGTTGGTATTTGTAATTATTTTAGATCTCAGTCTGAAAGTTGAAGTAAAATCAAATAATTTCTTATTGAAAATACTGTGTGTAGAGTTAATACTTTAAAAAAAATTAGATGTGAAAATTGCAAAGGAATATATAATATGACTCAACTATTTTCTGTCTGTTAAAACTTCTAAACATTACATTTATTTGTTTCCATAATAAAAAGGATATTCTGGAACCAGATTTGTTTAGTATAAAGGTCTCTTTGAATCATCTCTGTTTAAAGTCTCTTGGAATGTGCAACATCTTTTCCTCATCATACAAAATCCTGTGTGCCGTTTTATGAGAGATTCACTTAACTTGTGACCACTGAGTATATGTAGTAGACTAGTGATATCACATAGAAATATACATATCAAATTTATAATGAAATATCTCAAACTGCTTTTTCACAGTTTAAGCTAATAGCTTTGTCCACCTATTTAACAGATTAATACAATCACCTTTAACCTCTGAATCAATCTAAATATATTTAGATTAAATTTAGATTAAATGTTTCTCTTTTAAATATGTTACATTTTTGCAAAAATATAAAAAATTTAGGTTGGGGGGCTGGGAATGCGGCTTAGTGGTAGAATACTTGCCTAGCATGCATGAAGCCCTGGGTTCAATTCCTCAGCACCACATATACAGAAAAAGCCAGAAGTGGCCCTGTGGCTCAAGTGGTAGAGTGCTAGCCTTGAGCAAAAAGAAGCCAGGGACAGTGCTCAGGCTCTGAGTTCAAGCCCTAGGATTGGCAAAAAAATTAAGTTGGGCCCTGGTAGCTCAAGCTTTTAAATCCTAACTACTCAGGAGACTGAGATCTCAAGGTCTTAGTTTGAAGTCAGCCTTAGCAGAAAAGTCCCAAGTCCATGAGACTCTTTTCTACAAATAAATAGCAAAAAGCCAGATGTGGATGTGTGGCTCAAATAATAGAGCACCAGTCTTGAGTGAAAAGACAGGAAAGCATGTGATGCCCATGTCTATAATCTCAGCTATTGGGATACTGAGGCAGGAGAATCGAGTTCAAGGCCATCCTGGGATACAGAATGAGACCTTGTCCCCAAAAAATTGAAACAAGCCATACTAACCAGTCACCTTTGGAATATAAGTAACTGCCAACTCATTACCTTGAAAATACATAGGAGGGAGAGTTCAAACATTAAAAAAAAAAATTCTATCACCTTTGTTTTTAAATTGTCTTTTGTTCATACATGAACTTTTTTATGTCTATTGAAATACAGTTCCTATGCCACACAATTCATCTGCTTGAAGTGTTTAGTTAAGTGGTTTTTAGTAGTACCACAATGTGATTGTTATAAAAGTGATATACAGAGGGGCTACAGTTACATAAATCAGGTAAAGAGCACATTTATTTTTGGACATTGTCATCCCTTCCCTTGCTCTCTTCTAGTTTTTCCCTACCATCCCCAACCACAATTTGTGTAGTTAATTTTCTTTTTTAATTATTAATATTATAAATGTGATACACAGAGGAGTTACCACTGTGTAAGTCAGGTAGTGAGTACTGTATAGTTTTGTGTTTGTTTTTTTGCCAGTCCTGGGGCTTGAACTTAGGGCCTGAGCACTGTCCCTGACTTCCTTTAGCTCAAGGCTAACATTCTACCACTTGAGCCTCAGGGCCACTTCTGGCTTTTTCTGTATATGTGGTACTGAGGAATTGAAACCAGGGCTTTATGCATGCTAGGCAGCACTCTGCCGCTAAGCCACATTCTTGGCTGAGCACTGGGCATTTTTAAGACAGTCATCCCTTTCCTTGCTCTCTCCCAATTTTTCCCTCCAGTTGGCTCACCACAAGTTGGATAGTTCATTTTCAACGTAGTGTTTAATGAGTACCACTGCTGCATTTGTTCACTCTATTGTGCATTGTCCCTCATTTCTGTGCCCCCCTCTTACTTGCCCAAAGACAGAGAGATGAACAAACAAGGTATCACCACAATTTAAGACATTTCATCATCCCCTAAAGAAGCCCCATGTCCTTTGTCAAACCCAACCACCCAATTTTAGGCCACTACTACTAATCTCCCTACAGTATAGCTGTCTATTTTGGGTATTTTATATGAATAGAATTGTGTAATAGATTTTTTTTTAGCCTAATCTTATCCCTCCCCATCCCTCCTTGGGGCTTGAATTTTGGGCCTCATGCTCTTATTTAGCTTTTGCTTCCTGTTGGTACTCTACCACTTTAGCCACTGCTCCACTTCTGGCTTTTTTTGTTGCCTTATTGGAGATAAGAGTCAGATTTGTCTTGTCAGGGCTGGCTTTGAACCTATACTCAGATCTCAACCCCTGGAGTAAGTAGGATTGATTATAGGCATGAACCATGGGACTAAACATAGTTAACATTTTTATGGTTCACCCGTTTTATAGCACATGTCATTTCTCTTGAGTGCCCCCCCCCCAATAATTCCACTGTGGCTATGTCATATTTTTATTCGCCCATTCAGTTGATGGACATTTTAGAGTGATTTTTGGCAATTGATGCTGCTATGAATATTTTTATGTATAAGTTTTTGTATGGACATACATTTTCATTTCACTTTTAGCATATATAAGTATATATAATAGGAGAATTGCTAGGTCATCTCGACTAGTTAACTTGTTTTTTCCCTGATCCATTGTAGGACATCATAGGGCTTAAACTCAGGGCCTGGGCACTGTCCCTGAGCTTTTTCTCTAAAGGCTAGCACTGTACCAACTTGGAGCTATAGTGCCACTTCTGGTTTTCTGAGGGTTAATTAGAGATAAGGGTGTCATGGCCTTTCCTGCCTGGGCTGGCTTTGAACCACAATCCTTAGATCTCAGCTTCCTGAGTAATTGCACTACAGGCATGTATCACTGGTGCCTGGCTACTAGTTAACTTTTTGAGAAACTACTGGAATATTTCTCAGAGTCTGGTACTATTTTGTAATTCTTCCAGCAATGTTCTCCATATCTTTGCCAGTACAAGTTAGCCTCAATCTCTGGTTCACTGATGAAGGCTTGTGGCCCCAAATCACAGACTGCTAGCCTGCCAATGCCTTGGGTCCAGATGACTTTTCCCAGAGTTCTTGAGAGGACACAACTTTTCTTTTCTTTTTTTTTTTTTTGGTCAGTCCTGGGCTTGGACTCAGGGCCTGAGCACTGTCCCTGGCGGCTTTTTGCTCAAGACTAGAACTCTGCCACTTGAGCCACAGCGCCACTTCTGTCCATTTTCTATATATGTGGTGCTGGGGAATTGAACCCAGGGCTTCATGTATATGAGGGAAGCACTCTTGTCACCAGGCCATATCCTCAGCCCAGGCTGCAACTTCTAAATTGCCACAGTCCTGCAAGGTCTTAGAAATGACCCATTCCTATTCTCAGTGTTGGAAATGAATATATCTATATCTATACATATAGGTATAGATATAGAGCTAGATATAGATCTATAGATAGATATTTTGTCGGTCTGATGGGGCTTGAACTCTGGGCCTGGGAGCTGTCCCTGAGCTCTTCAGCCCAAGGCTAGTGATCTACCACTTGAGCCACAGCACCACTTTCAGTTTTCTGGTGGTTAATTGGAGATGAGCCTCATGGACTTTTCTGCCTGGGCTGGCTTTCAATCCCTATCCTTGGATCTCAGCCTCCTAAGTAGGTAGGATTACAAGCATGAGCACCAGCACCTGGCTATGAATATATTTTTTATTTTTGAAAGTCTTTATTAAACAGAAGGTTTACAGTTACATAAATCAGGTAAAGAGTAAACAGGTCCTTTTAGACAATGTCACTTCTTCTCTTACTCTCTCCCAGTTTTTCCCTCCCATCCCAACCAAGAGTTGTATAGTTCATTTTCAACATGGTGTCCAGTGAATACCATTGTTATATTTGTTCACCCATTGTCCCTCTTTCTGTAAAAAATTTTTTTCATAGTTAGAGCCAACACCTGGGATCCCCACACTTTTATTTACAGAAGGGATATGGCTCTTAGTTTGACTGAATCAAAGATTTACAAAAAGGATATGGCCCTTAGTTTGACTGAATCAAAGTTCTTATCATGCAAGTGTTTTATTTCCCCCAATTGTGGTGACTCCTCATCTCAGGCTTTCCATTTTTCTCCCATAATTCAGGCTGTGTGTGAATATTTAACTGACTTGAAGACCCTTTTTTCTTTGTAGTATTAGGGATGAATCCAGGGCTTCATGTATGTAGGCAAGAACTGCACCATTAAGTTACACCCCCCTGTCCCCGTCCCCCGGGCCCCCAGTAAGAACTAGTACTTCACATGATCATGGGCAGAGGGGCCATTACAGCGAGTGACTGCTCTAAAGTAAGCCACACCTACATTGTTCTATTCACTTTGTAGATTTGTGGAGAACATGTGAGTCCAGGTTTTAAGGTATCCTTTTTCTTTCCTTTTTTTTTTTTTGCCAGTCCTGAGGGCTTGCACTCCGAGCCTGAGCACTGTCCCCGGCTTCTTTTTGCTCAGGGCTAGCACTCTAAGTCATGAGCCACAGTGCCACTTCTGGCTTTTTCTATATATGTGGTGCTGGGGAATCAAACCCAGGGGTTTGTGCACTCCACCGCTAAGCCACATTCCCAGCCCAAGGTATCCTTTTTATTCCCTAGCAGACTTGCTTTCAAGCTTTTGTTGCTCCTAAAGAAATGAAGCAATTGTATCTGCTTCCCATACATATTAAAATGATAAACTAAGTTGCTTTTCTTTCATAGACATCTTTCAGGGATTTTGTTATTCATTGGGAACAAATTTGCATAAATTCTAGGCAAAGCTGTTCTAACAGTAGATGATCCTACTCTTTAGGGCTGGTTCACAGCTCAGGTTTCATATTGACCTCATCTCCCAAGGTCCCAGCATTCAAACTCTGTTATGCCTGCTTAACTAGATGAGCCCACTGATCATTTGCTTGGTTGTCAAGGTAATGTTGGACTGCTGTGAAAAAATTCCTAAACTACTATGAGTACTTAACTTGATGCAAATCAAATAATGAACAATTTGTAGACTGGCTCCAATTGGTGGACCAAAATCTATATTCTTTGATTTGGTGTGTATGTTGTCTGAGAAGTTAATATTTTTGTTGTTATGGGGACAAGGTCTCAAGGTGTATCTCAACTTGGCCTTAAACATTCTATGAAGTCCAAGTGGTCCTCAAACTCATGATCTTCCAAGCCTGGCTTATGCAGTCATATTTTTGCTGGGTGTTGATGGTTCATGTCTGTAATCTTAGCTACTCTGGAGGCTGAGATCTAAAGTTCCCTGTTTGAAGCCAGCTGGGGGTAGACAAATCTGAGAGGCTCTTATCTCCAATTAATTAGCAAAAGGCCAGAAGTAGAAATGTGGCTCAAATGGTAACAGTGTCAGCATTGAGTCAAAGAGACTAGGCAAGAGCATGAGTCTCTGAGTTCAAACCCCACTACTGGAGCATATACACACAAAAGGTATTTTTCTAAAGGCTACTTAAAGAATTCACATTATATACTAGAACATTTTTATCTGCTCTAATTCTGAAATTATATTCAGCTATTACATAACTCAATAAACTTGGTGTACTTGCTTTAAATATTTAGATATTTGTGATTTTTTTTGCTTTTTTTTTGCTAGTCCTGGGCCTTGGACTCAGGGCCTGAGCACTGTCCCTGGCTTCTTTTTGCTCAAGGCTAGCACTCTGCCACTTGAGTCACAGCGCCACTTCTGGCCATTTTCTGTATATGTGGTGCTGGGGAATCGAACCCAGGGCTTCAAGTATACGAGGCAAGCGCTCTTGCCACTAGGCCATATCCCCAGCCCTTGTGATTGTTTTTTAAATAGCATAGGCAAATGGACAAGTAAGTAGAATGTTGTTCAAAATAGAAGTGACAGACTCCCAGAAGTGAAAGGGCTGTATCACCTCCCTGTGAAAGTTCACTGTGGAAGTACAGAAATGGAGGGATCTTTCTGGTTGTTTTTTCTTTTTTCTTTGCCAAGTTTTTCTGCACTAGAGAACAAGCAAAATCCAGAAAAGACAAAAAGACCTCATATTCTCAGCTCTGGCTTCATCATAACTATCAGCATATGCCTATTGTATTTCTTTGGTTAATTAAGGTTTATATTCAGTTATTTGTTCAGATACTCTATATGAGTACAAAGACAGAAATTTAGTAATGGATACTTCCTTACAAGGGTTTTAACTTCATTGCTTGTTATGAAATCTAGTTTATAGCTGTTCTACTTATCATAAATATCTTGGGAACAGATAAAGAAAATTATAAAAACCTTTTATCAGGCTGGGAATGTGCTTAGTGGTAGAGTGCTTGCCTAGCACACATGAAGCCCTGAGTTCGATTCCTCAGCACCACATAAACTGAAAAAGCTAGAAGTGGCACTGAGGCTCAAGTGTTAGAGTTCTACCCTTGAGCAAAAAAGAAACTCAGGCCCTGAGATCAAGTCCCAGGACTAAAAACAAAACAAAACAAAACTTTATATTTAGCTCACAGGTAAGCATTTGTGAGCATGTGAAATGCAGGTTCTACATGTTCAATAAAATTATTTTTTTGTGGCAAATATTGGGTGCTTGCTACATGTACTAGGTAGCCAATGTAACTACTTCCCTGCTTGCTATACATCCCTTCCCTCCCCTAAGCTCCACACTATCAGTGTTATCACCAAAGTAAACAGTTTGCCAGGTTACTACTAAGTGAGAATAGTGCTATAATTATATGCTGTGAAAACGTAATGGGATGCTAACTGGTCAAGGAGGCAGCAAAGGTATTAGAGAAACTTATTACATGCAATGTTAGGTAGCTATAGGAGTCGTCATTTTCAGAAGTGATGTGATTTAATTAGATGTTACAGAATATTTTGAACAAGGAAAAGCTTGGTTCCAACTACCAGCCTCTTGTCATTCTTTCATCCATATTGTAAAGTACCATGAAGGAGTGATGCTACCTACCTAGGTTGCAAAGTGTTAGATATGGGCACTATACTAAATTGCCACAAGATGGCAGTGCAATCAATAAGCATAGATTTCCTCCATCTCCAAAATATTTTATTCAGTGAGGTTGTTGAATTTTTTGTTCATAAAAATTGTATTTCTTTCATCATCATCACCATCATCATTATCATCATCATCATCATCATCATCATCATCATCAGTAGTAGTAGTAGTAGTAGTCCTGGGGCTGGGGACTCAGGGCCTGAGCACTGTCCCTGGCTTCCTTTTGCTCAAAGCTAGCACTCTACCTCTTGAGCCACAGTGCCACTTCTGGCTTTTTCTGTTTATGTGGTGCTGAGGAATCGAACCCAGGGTTTCATGCATGCTAGGCAAGCAAGCACTTTATTGCTAAGCCACATTCCCAGTCCCTGAATTGTATTTCTTTTAAAAAGAAATCTCAAAGCAATGGACTGCATCAATTTGTTTTTGTGTGGCCTTTATGAAAATAATCATCTTTAGTAAAACATTAGAGGGCATTTTTTTCCCACTGTAGCTCTTCTAATTTCCTATACTATAATAGGGGTCATAGGAGTAGGCCCAAATTTTAGAGGGGAAGAATTCATGACCTACTAGAATAATGAGAAAGCGGGGAAGGCATGAGAAAACATTTTAAACTGTCATGAAGGAGGAGAATACAATTAGGTACTGCGGTTTACTATTAGCATAAACAGAAAAAACTTGAATAATTGCACATGAACCTAGCAAATGTACAATTCTTATCATAACAATGTTTGCTAGAAGTGGGCCAGTGAATGGTTTATGCCTGTAATCCTACTTATTCAAGAAGCTGAAATCTGGGGGTTGGGGGCTCAAAGGCAGCCAGGGCAGAAAAGTCCGTGAGACTCTTATCTCCAATTAGCCACCAAAAAATCTAGAAGTGGAGCTGTGACTCAAGTGGTAGAGCATTAGACTTAAACACAAAAGCGTAGGGACAGTGTCCAGGCCCTGAGTTCAAGCCCCAGGTACACACACACACACACACACACACACACACACACACACTTGATCACCATCTCATTTGTGAAAATTTCCTTGATCTAAAATTAAGCACTTGCGGGGCATCATAGTGTTGGCACAGCTGTATTGACAACTTCTTGGAAGACTAAAGCAGAAAGGATCACTTCAGTCCATGAATTAGAGAACAGCCTGGGCAGCATAGTGAGGGCTCGTCTCCAGAACAAAAGAAGAAACAACAACAACCAAAAACAGGTGGCTCACGCTGGTAATCCTAACTAATCAGGAAGCTTAGATCAGTTTTAGATGCTATCCCAGTCAGAGAAATATGAGATGCAATTTCCAAAAAAAGCAAGCAATAAGCAGGAAGCCTGACTCAAGTGGTTAACACAGCCACAGAGAACGAAGGAGAGTGCAAGGCCTTGAGTTCAAGCCCCAGTCAGTACCCGCACACGTGTGCACACACTAACACACAAAGAGGATGAATAGTCCAGAGAAGTAGCTGAAAAGTTGGAAATCACCGTCTGAGTCGAACGTCCAGGTGGCAGACAGTAAGGGAACTCCTGTGGAGAGGAGATAGGTGGAAGGAAATCTCAGAAATAGCCCAGGGACAACCTACCTCTCTTTCAATAAGACGTTGAGGTTGCCAGCTTCAAACCCAGACGTCTCCCGTAGCAACCGGAGGAGGTGCAGCCTGGCGATTAGTCCCGCCCCCTTCTTTCCAATTCCGACGACTATTGGTCCGGAGGCGCAGGGCGGTGACTCCCTCTCGTCTGGTGGGACCGCCATTTTGAGTAGCGTGAGTTGTGTGGACGTTCTGAGCGCTGCCGCCCGCTTTGCGGGTTCCTCCGACCACAGGCCCGGGTCCGCGTCCGAGCGTCAGGTTGGAGTCGGGAAACGCCTCTGGGGGCAGCGGCGGCGGGGGCAGGATGAGCGCGGAGGCGGCGGACCGGGAGGCGGCCACCTCCAGCCGGCCCTGCACCCCGCCGCAGACCTGCTGGTTCGAGTTCCTGCTGGAGGAGTCGCTGCTGGAGAAGCATCTACGCAAACCGTGCCCAGGTGAGGTGGCGCCCGGCCTGCGGGGCGGGGCGGGGCAGGCAGGGACGGAGCGGAGGCCGAGGCGGGGGCCGTGGGCCGGGGCCACCCGCCTACCCGCGCTTTCGGCCCGCCGCGCTCTGGGCTCGCCCGGCCCTTGTCTGGGTCCTGGCAGCCGCCGAAGCTTCGGCCTCTAGGGCGCGGCGGGTGCGGGGCTCTAACCCGCCCCGCGCCGGGCCGGGATGTCTCCGTGGAGGGCCGGAGGAAACCTCCAGACAAAGACTTTTCCATCCTCTGGTGTGTTGTTTATTGCTGGGAATTCATCCCCGGAGGTCGGGGCTTGCAGTGGCTCGGATCTAGGAGTCCTCTCCTTAGAGAACTCAGGGTTGTTTAAATTTAGGGAGATGGTATAGCTGCTATCGCCGTTGCTTCCTGGGCTTATCTAAAGTTGGGCTGTGTGCAAATCTATTTTAGAAACGGTCGTACCACTTAATGGACTCCTAAGATCCGATTTCACTGCATTCTACTGGGAAAGGGAGAATTAAAAAAAAATCATCTCTGCAAAGAGGTAAACTTGGAAAGGTCACTTCTATAGCTTAGCATTTTTGCTGAGTTCGAAGTCAAATATATGCATTGTTCAGCCTCATTGACGGGCACGGTAGGACACTGGGAAGTGGGAAAGTTAGGTCATTAAGGTGGTCAGTTTTATCACCTGATTCTTGTCCTTTTGGTTCATTCCTTTAACACATTTGTTGAGTTGATTACAGAGTGCCAATCACTGCTTAATAGTTCACATCATTTACTTCGCTTAATTAAGTCTACAAAATGTGTGAGGTAGGTGATATTACACTTTTCCATTGGAGGAAACAGGTGCAGAGAGGTAATTTAATGGAGGTCTCCTAATTAAGTGTGAAAACAATTCTACAGACTACATCTCTCTCAACTAATTGGCCTTGGTCCCTTGCTGAACTGGGAATCTATATAACTGTTAGGTTCTTCCCTAGAGGTGCTCTGTTCTGCACTTTTTAACTCAGGGCCTGGGTGCTCTCCCTGAGCTTTTTGGCTCAAGGCTAGTGCTCTCCCACTTTGAGCCATAACTCTACTTTTGGTTTTCTGGGGGTAAATTGGAGAAAAGAGTCTCACCGACCGATTTTTCTGCCTTGGCTTGCTTCAAACTGTGATTTTCAGATCTCAGCCTTCAGAGTAGCTAGGATTATAGATGTGAGTCATAGGTGCCTGGCCTGCACTAATTATTTCTCCATCCTTTCTGCTCTTCCAGATCACCCCCTTTGACTCTGGAGCCAGTTCTTCTGACTCTTTATACATTTTATGATTAAAACTTAAGAATGTCTTTTCTTTCTCAATCCTAGATCCTGCTCCGGTTCAACTTATAGTTCAGTTTTTGGAACAGGCTTCCAAACCTTCAGTCAATGAACAAAACCAAGTTCAACCGCCACCTGATAACAAGAGAAATCGAATTTTAAAGCTTCTTGCTCTTAAGGTTGCTGCACACTTGAAGTGGGATCTAGATATATTAGAGAAAAGGTATAAAGATTTTACGTGAAATGTCATTTGGAATACTATTTAGCTATCTTGGTTTATTTCTGAATGTTTTTGTGATATTGGACTTTAGAATGAGAATTTTTTTGTATGTTCTTAGCAAAATATGCAAGTATTGTCCAAAAGGTCTAAGCATTTAAAACTAGGCATGCCTATAGTAACCAATGCTTGGGAGGCTGAGGCACACGGATCCTTTGTTCTTAGGAAATTAAGAGCACAGACTAGGCAGCATAGAGATTTATTAAAAAGCAAACCAGGGCTGGGAATATGGCCTAGTGGCAAGAGTGCTTGCCTCGTATACATGAGGCCCTGGGTTCAATTCCCCAGCACCACATATACAGAAAATGGCCAGAAGTGGCGCTGTGGCCCAAGTGGTAGAGTGCTAGCCTTGAGCAAAAAGAAGCCAGGGACAGTGACCAGGCCCTGAGTCCAAGGCCCAGGACTGGCCAAAAAAAAAAAAAAAAAAAAAAAAAAAAGCAAACCAGCCATTTGAAAGTTAGATGAACTTAAGTATGCTTTAAGCTATGGACTTCATGTTAGTAGTAATAAACCAGCTTATTGTTACCTTTGATGTAGAAACTAGAGAAAATCCACACCTAAATTATTTTAAAATGTTTCAGTGAATTTATATGTCTGAATAAAATAAATATTAGTGTTGTGTGGTACTATGATTTGTTGTTGAATAAATCAGTTAATTTTACTAGTAATAAAATTTACTGTCTCCCAGTCCACTAAAAATAATGGATTTAAATTAGTGTTTCTTTGCTTTAAAACAAAAACTTCAGGGCTGTGGTTAGCAAATGATTTGCTTTCATTTCCTTTCTCTCACAATTAAAAAAAATACATTATAGGAAATATGTAAAAATCTGGAAAAGGGAAATAATTTGGAAGAGCAGTAGCTTTTTATGTAATTGTTCTTTTTCTTCCTATGCTTTTATTTTTTGCAGGGCTAAGTTGAACCCAAAGCTAGGTAAGCAGTCTAGGCATGCAGTCTACTGCTAAAGCCATAACCCAGTCCTTCTCATATTTTTAAACAAAGTTATACTGCTTCTGATTAGTTTTTGTAATAATATTCTCCTACTGGTATACTGGTGTACAGTTTTTCACTGTTATAAATCACAATGCCTTACATATCTTTACCTATGAACTTTATTTCGAATTATATCTTTTGGTTAGATTAAGTTGTTGGATCATGTGGCCTAATAATTTTTAAGGTACATGACACATTTTATGAAATTTTATTCCAAGACAGTTCATCCAGAGTATTTTCCTCTTTATTCCTCAGGACCTTACGTAGGCTAGGCAAGTGCTCTACCAATGAACTATTTTTTTTTAAGTCTAGGGCTTGAATTCAGGGCCTTGTTCCCTTTGACATTTTTGCTCACAACAGTAGTACTCTGCCGTTGGAGCCACACTTCCTGTCTAGCTATTTTGCTAGTCAATTTGAATACAGTCTGGAACTTTTTCTCCTCAGGCCTATTTTTGTGTGTTTTTTTTTTTTTTTTTTTTTTTTGGCCAGTCCTGGGCCTTGGACTCAGGGCCTGAGCACTGTCCCTGGCTTCTTCCCGCTCAAGGCTAGCACTCTGCCACTTGAGCCACAGCGCCGCTTCTGGCCGTTTTCTGTATATGTGGTGCTGGGGAATCGAACCTAGGGCCTCGTGTATCCGAGGCAGGCACTCTTGCCACTAGGCTATATCCCCAGCCCTCCTCAGGCCTATTTTGAGCCATAATCCTCATTACTCAGCCTCAACCTCTTGAATATCACTAGCTCTGTCTGAGATGCTCTTGGCTTTTTTGAAAGAGAATTTCACTGTGCAACCCAGGCTGGTCTTTGAATCTCCTCTATTCTCCTTCTACTTCACAAATTCTGGGACCATGCCACCATGCTGTGCTTCTGAGAGTTTATACTTTCACTAGTACTATTTTAAAAGCTTAAAAAAGTTTTTTAAACCATAGATTCTCCAGCATTGAAGAATTTTTGTTTTTTTTTTGCCAGTCCTGGGGCTTGAATTCTGGGCCTGACCCCTGTCCCTGGCTTCTTTTTTGCTCAAGGCTAGCATTCTACCACTTGAGCCACAGCGCCACTTTTGGCTTTTTCTATATATGTATGGTGATGAGGAATCAAACCCAGGACTTCATGTATATGAGGCGAGCACTCTACCACTTGGCCATATTCCTAACCCCTAAAGAATTTTTTTTAAAAGTTGCTTTTTAATCTAAGGGAGAAATTGTGTATTAATAAACTGTGAATTAATGATTTCAAATCCCAGTACCATAAAAAAAAAGGAAATAAGGAGTAACAATGTGTACAAAGTAGTATGGCAGATATGAGACAATTGGAATATTGAACATTGATAGGGTTTTTGTTTTCTTTAGCTCTAAGGATTGAACGTGGCCTCACACATGCTGGGCAAGTGTTGTGCCACTGTTCTGCAACCCAAGCCCTCTAATTGAGTATTTGATCATAACCAAATTAGTCTTAAGATGTGACATTAATACTGTGGTTATTTATAGAGTTAATTTTTGCTACGCATGGAGGTACACATCTATAATGTTAGCACTTGGGAAGCTTCATAGGAGCATCAAAAGTTGGAAAATATATGTTTATAATTGTAGCAACTCAGGAGGCTGAGATCTGAAGATTGTAGCTCAAAGTTCAGCCCAGCAAGCAGGAAAGTCTGTGAGATTGTTATCTCCAATTAACCACCAAAAAACTGAAAGTGGAATTGTAGTTCCAGTGGTAGACTAGCTAGTGTTGAGCACAAAAGCTCAGGGACAGCACCCAGGCCCTGAGTTCAAGTCCTAGGACAGACAGACAGACAGACAGACAGACAGATACATACATGTACAAGCTGGAAGCCAGCAGGGTGCTGGTGGTTCATGCCTAATGTCCTAGCTACTCAGTGGACTTTGTATCTGAACAAAATAAGGAACAAAATCTGAGTTTCTAAGCTAGCCCTGGCAAACAAATCTGGGATGAGATTATCTCCAGTTAATCCAGCAAAAATCCAGAACTAGAGGTGTGGCTTCAGTGGTAGAGTGCTGGCCTTGAGGGAGAAAAGCTCTGTAAGAATGAGAGGCCCTGAATTCAAGCTTCAGAGCAGGCACCCTTCTCCCTCCAAAAAAAAAGTTGGATGCCAGTCTGGGATACATAGATAGCAAAAGGTTTATTAGAAAAGAATTTTTTTTTGGGGGGGGTATAATCTGAAATATTTAAAATTCCATAAGAGTAGAAATTAGAAATAAGATTAGTTATCAGTTGCTAATTGTTGAAGGTAGATGATGGAGACTTTATGTAATTTTTTTTTCTTTTTAGGATTGGGTTTTTGTAGCTCAGTCTAGCCTTGTCTTTCTGCTCAGCCTTTTTGGTGCTGGCATTGTAAGCTTGTGCCATCATGCCCAGCTCAGTGTATTACCTGCTTTTGCGCTAACATGCAAACATGTTACCTTTTATTTCTACCTTTTAAGTTTATCTGTTCCAGTACTGAACATGCTACTAAATGAGTTGCTGTGCATCAGTAAAGTTCCTCCTGGTACAAAGCATGTAGACATGGATCTTGCTACTTTACCTCCAACCACTGCCATGGCTATCCTTCTCTACAATCGATGGTAAAGTTTTTCATAAACTCAGAATTGTGTTGGGCAACATCTCCTTAATTGCACTGTTCTTGGCTCTTAAGGGTATACTTGTAAGGGTCCCTTTTTGTCCTATGCATCTTTCAGAGGATTTTGGGAACTGATACTCTTTTGTCAGGGGGGAAATTTTGTGAAAAGCATACAGCTAAGGGTGTGGCTGATATATTTATTTATTACAACATATCAAGCTTAAGGTACTTTATAATACTTGTAAGAGTACTTGAAAAATAATTAAAGTGACATTTATTAATTTTTTCCTTGTCTTTCATTCAGGGCAATTAGGACAATTGTTCAAAGTAGCTTTCCTGTCAAACAAGCAAAACCTGGGCCCCCTCAGTTAAGTGTGTAAGTTGGCTGATAATGAACTTTATTTGGCATTTCTTCAGAATTTTAAATTATGCAAGTTTTTTGTTTTGTCAGTCCTGGGGCTTGAACTCAGGGCCTGGGCACTGTCTCTGAGATTTTTTGCTCAAGGCTGGTAGTGCTCTACCACTTTGAGCCACAGTAGTTCTTAGAGTGGTTAATTGGAGATAAAGAGTTTCAGACTTTCCTGCCTAGTCGGGTTCCCAGCTGTGATCCTCAAATCTCATTCTCCTGAAGCTGGGATTACAGGTATGAACCACTGGCACCCAAGTATATATTATACTAAGGATTTTTTTTTTTAATGCAACACAAATGAGAAACTACCGTAAATTAATGAGCATCACAATATAATACATACAAGAATGGAAACGTCACAGTGAAATCCCCAGCTATAACTAATGAATACTAATAAAAACTATCTGGGCACTAGTTGCTCACACCTGTAATCCTAGCTACTCAGGAGACTGTGATCTGAGGATCACAGTTCAAAGCGAGGCCAAGTAAAGTCCCCTTGAGGCTTTTTTTTTTGCCAGTCCTGTGGCTTGAACTCAGGACCTGAGCACTGTCCCTGGCTTCCTTTTGCTCAAAGCTACCACTCTGCCACTTGAGCCACAGTGCCACTTCCGGCTTTTTTTTTTTTTTTTTTTTTTGGCCAGTCCTGGGCCTTGGACTCAGGGCCTGAGCACTGTCCCTGGCTTCTTTTTGCTCAAGGCTAGCACTCAGCCACTTGACCCACAGCGCCACTTCTGGCCATTTTCTGTATATGTGGTGCTGGGGAATCGAACCCAGGGCTTCATGTATACAAAGCAAGCACTCTTGCCACTAGGCCATAGTCCCAGCCCAACTTCCGGCCTTTTCTATGTATGTGGTGCTGAGGAATCAAACCTAGGGCTTCATGTATACAGGGTGAGCACTTTACCACTAGGCCATATTCCCAGCCCCCCTTCAGACTCTTTCTCTCCAATAAACTACTCAGAAAAGGCCTGAAGTGACTATGGCTGAAATGGTAAGAGCACTAGCCTTGAGCCACGGTAGCTTAGGGACATTGCGTAGACCCTGAGTTCAAGCCCCAGGACGAGCACAAAAACAACAAAAATGATAATTCACTTATGTTCTTAAATTTAGAATTTTTGTTTTGAGAACAGCATTTCAATAATTTTTAATCATTTCTCTTATAGTATGAATCAGATGCAACAAGAAAAAGAACTAACAGAAAACATTTTAAAAGTGGTATGTATTGAAGTTACTGTCACATTTCAGGGACACAGTTTTTTTTTTTCTTCTTAAATTCTATTTGTGAATCCAGCAAAATAATTTCTTTTTTTTTTTTGCCAGTCCTGGGCTTGAACTCAGGGCTTGAGCACTGTCCCTGGCTTCTTCTTGCTCCGGCTACCACTCTGCCACTTGAGTCACAGCGCCACTTCTGTTCATTTTCTATATATGTGGTGCTTAGGAATCGAACCCAGGGCTTCCTGTATATGAGGCAAAAATTCTTGCCACTAGGCCATATTCCCATCCCCAGCAAAATAATTTCTATAAAATAAAACAGCAAGATATTTAAATAGGGTGGGCTGTATCTCTTTTCAGGGGTATTTGGTTTTTTGTGGGTTTTTTTTTTTTTTTTTTTTTTTTTTTTTGGCTAGTCCTGGGGCTTGGACTCAGGGCCTGAGCACTGTCCCTGGCTTCCTTTTGCTCAAGGCTAGCACTCTGCCACTTGAGCCACAGTGCCACTTCTGGCCATTTTCTGTATATGTGGTACTGGGGAATTGAACCCAGGGCCTCATGTATACGAGGCAGGCACTCTTGCCACTAGGCCATATCCCCAGCCCTTTTGTGGTTTTTTTTGACAAATTTCAAAAAAATTATACACACTCAAGAGGGACACATTTTTTTTTATTAAATTTTGTTGACAAGGTGTTATGCAAAAGAGGTACAGTTACAGTAAGTACATTTCTTGTGATATCTTACACCCTCGTTTTTCTTTTCCCTTCCCTAGATCAGGTAGGCATATATATACAATACCCAGTGTACTAAAAACATATACAGTAGCCACGTGGCATATGCCAAAGGAAATTCACCTAGAACTTTAAATATAATGTCAACAATAGAGTTTGCTTATCCTTGTCTTATATGATCATATGTACATAGCTGTTGAGCTGTTGTGATCCACTGAGAGGTCTATTTTAGACCTTTTTATGTTGAGTGGTTGTTTGGTTTTAGTTATATAATGTAAGGTGGCTGACCCAAACCTGTGGAAATACCATTTGACAAGAAGTTTTTTTTTTTTTTTTTTTGGCCAGTCCTGGGCCTTGGACTCAGGGCCTGAGTCCTGTCCTTGGCTTCTTTTTGCTCAAGGCTAGCACTCCGCCACTTGAGCCACAGCGCCGCTTCTGGCCGTTTTCTGTATATGTGGTGCTGGGGAATCGAACCTAGGGCCTCGTGTGTCCGAGGCAGGCCCTCTTTGCCACTAGGCTATATCCCCAGCCCTGACAAGAAGTTTTTTGTTTCACAGACCTGGTCTCTACTGTTCCCCCCCCCGCCCCACCCCACCCCTTAACAGTCATATCAAGGAGACCATGCCCCTTTGTTCTCTGTGTTCTAGGCTTGTCTTGCTCAACATTATTTGTTCAAGTTCTGACCATTTCCCTGAAAATACCAATATTTCACCATTCCTAATCGCTATGTAGTATTCCATTGTGTATAGGTACCACATTTTTTGGATTCATTCATCTGTAGAGGGGCATCTGGGTTGTTTCCATATTTTGGCTATTGCGAATTGTGCAGCGATAAACATGGATGTGCAAATGTCTTTATGATATCCTGAGACCTGTTGTTCAGGATAGATGTCTAGGAATGGTATAGCTGGGTCATAGGATATGTCTATGCTGAGTTTTTTGAGGAACCCTCATATTGTTCTCCAAAGTGGTTGTACTAATTTGCACTCCCACCAACAGTGGAGAAGGGTTCCTGTTTCCCCGCATCCCCTCCAGCATTTGTTGTTGCCTGGTCTTTTTGCCCAGGCGAGCCAGAACCTTGATCTCTCATGTGTATGCTTCCTGAGTAGGTAGGATGACAGCTCCATGCTATCACATCTGGCTTCTCCTTCCCTTCCCTTACCCCTTCCTTACTCCTTCTCCTCCATCCTTCCCTCTCTCTTTTCCTTCCTTCCTCTTTCCCTTCTTCCCTCTCTCTTTTTCAGTTGAGATGGGGCATAATACCTTTTTGCCTGAGTATTGGCCTGCAACCCATTTTTCTTCATTTCAGCATCCTGAGTAGCTAGGATTACAGGTGTGAGCTACCAGTGCTCTGCCTTTGTTTTTAGTTTTAGACTATAGGTAATGTCATATTCTAAATTGTACAAGTTTTCAACTCTAATGATAGATTGTTTTATCACCAGTATTTCAAGATACCTTTAACATATATAAGAAATTGAATTTCAGGTGATTATATTCTTTTGGATTTTCTAAAAATTCTACAATAAACATGTTTTATATATTATATTTTTCTTCTGGACATTGCATCTCAAGTCAATCCTAGTTACTTGGGAGACAGAGATTGAGTGAAATTGGCTTTAGGCTGGCCTGGACAAAATTTGATGAGATTCCAAATCAGCCTATGTCCGGTGGGGAAGCACAATGGTTGGATGCTATGACTTGTGCCCACTATCCCCAGCCTCATGGGGAAGCACAAGTAGAAGGGTCACAGTTCAGACTTACTTGGTCATAAAGCAGGAGCTATCTCAAAAATACCTTATTAATGTGAAAGAGTGAAAGGGGAAGTGAAGTTGGTTAGGATATAGTGTATAGATGTGATTATATACATGTGTGGCAGTGTCTCAAAGAAACTCATATAGGTAAGGGTGGTTTTTTTCCTTTAAAGCCAGTGCCTGGGGGCTGTTCTTTAGTTTTGTTTTTTCCCCCTCTCAAACCTCTACTTCTGTTTTTTTGCTGGTTAAAATAAATCTTAGGGACTTTCCTGCCCTGGCTGGCTTTGAACCACAATCCTTAGATCTCAGCCTTCTGAAGATCACAGATGTGAGCTACTAGTGCTCACCTCATCATCAAATTTTTAACAATTTCATTGTTATTGTAAAGGTGTTGTACAGTGGGGTTATAGTTACACAAGTCAGGTATTGAGTACATTTCTTTTAGAACAGTGTTACCTCTTGTTTTCTCCTAGTTTTCCTTTTTTCTTTTTGTGCTTGTTTTAGGGTGTGAACAGTCTTGGGGCTTAAACTCAGGGCCTGGAGGCTGTCTCTGAGCTTTTTTACTTAAGGCTAGTGCTCCACCCCTTGAGTCACAGCCCCACTCCAGCTTTTTTTTTTTAAGTGACTAATTGGAAATAGGAGTCTCAAAGTCTTGCTGCCTTTGAACCACCATCCTCAGATCTCAGCCTCCTGAATAGCTAGGATTACAGGTGTGAGCCATCAGTGCCTGGCTTCCTTGAGTTTGTTTTTGCTCAAGGATAGCACTCTACCACTTGAGCGACAGCTACATATCTGGCTTTTTTGACAGCTAATTGGAGATAGTTTCTAACTAACCCTCATTATCTCCAATTAACCCTCAAAAAGTGTGATGTTACACACTTGTATTGCTAGCTCTTAGTAGGGTAAAATAGGAATACATCAAGTTTGAGGCCAGCTTGAGCTACATAATGATCTCTTAAATTATTTTTCTTTATTCTTTTTGTTTTTGAAAAAGCAATTTTTCCTGTGTTTAATGCTTTCTAATTTTGCAGTAGGAACTTAGGTGTTTTTTGTTTGTTTTCGTCCTCAATTTCTGGCTTTTTGGTGGTTAGAGATAAGTCTCATAGATTCTGCCTGGGCTGACTTGGAACTGTGATACTGAGATCTCAGCTTCCTGAGTATAGCTAGTGTTAACAGGCATAAGCCACTGGCAGAACTTACTCTTTTTCCTTTTCTTTTTTTTTTTTTTTTTTTGGCCAGTCCTGGGCCTTGGACTCCGGGCCTGAGCACTGTCCCTGGCTTCTTTTTGCTCAAGGCTAGCACTCTGCCACTTGAGCCATAGTGCCACTTCTGGCCGTGTTCTATATATGTGGTGCTGGGGAATCAAACCCAGGGCTTCATGTATACGAGGCAAGCGCTCTTGTCACTAGGCCATATTCCCAGCCCCCTGCACTGTTCTTGTACCTCTTTGTGCTCAAAAGGCTAGCACTTTACCATTTGAGCTATAATGCCACTTTTGGTTTTTGAGTGGTTACTTGGAGATAAGAGTCTAATGGGGACTTCTCTGCTGGGACTGGCTTTGAACTGTGATCCTCAGATCTCAGCCTCCTGAGTTACTAGAACAGCCATGAGCCACTGGTTCCTTTGCTTTGTTGACTTAAAAAAAACACAAAACTAGCTCATTACACTAAGCTACTGACTATACTATATATATGTGTGTATATATGTATTTTTGGTTAGTATAATCAATGACTGTATTTGTATTTTGTTTATTGAATTTTTACAGCTAAAAGAACAAGCTGCTGATTCTATTTTGGTACTAGAGGCAGCCCTAA
>NC_063172.1:32546736-32556736 GCF_023159225.1 Perognathus longimembris pacificus | reverse complement strand
GACGCAGTCAGGTAGGGCCAGGTAGAGGCAGGCTTCCTTGGAAGGCTTATCATTGGTGGGGAGAATATTTTATTAGCGATCCTTAAATTTAAGTCATTCATTTGCCCAAAAGGATAGGCTAGACTTTACGGCTTTTGGCTGAAGGCCAATGCCTAGAACAATGAAGGATTGCTTTTGCCACACATCCCTTTCCCTCAATTTAAAGAGGTGCTGCATCATCTGTGCAGAGCTTGCTAAGAAGTCTCCAAACTGGTCCTGCAGCTCCTAATCTTGGCACATCACCCATAACCTGGCTAGAGCTGAGAAAAGCTAAAGATTGCTGGGAGACTTGAGACTTTTTTTCTTTTCTTCCTTTTTCTCGCCTTCCTACCTGTTTTCACTCTCTATTTCTTCCTCTTTTTCTCTTCCTTCTTCCCTTCCTTCCTCTTTCCTCTTTCTTTCTTTCTTTCTTTCTTTCTTTCTTTCTTTCTTTCTTTCTTTCTTTCTTTCTTTCTTTCTTCCTTCCTTTCTTTCTTTCTTTCTTTCTTTCTCTCTTTCTTTCTTTCTCTTTCTTTCTCTTTCTCTCTTTCTTTCTTGAACCGAGGCCTGAACTCAGGGCCTCACTTTCTCAGTTGACTCAAGGCTGGTACTCTACCACTTGACCCACGCCTCCACTTCCAGCTTTTGGCTGGTTACTTGGACATAAGTGTCTCTCAGACTTATCTCTTCAGACTGGCTTTGAACTGTGATCCTCAGATCTCAGCCTCCTGAGCAGCTAAGATTATAGGAATGGGCCACTAGCGCTTGGCTAAGGATTTCTTTAATGAGAAAGAACATGTAGGTACATCCAGGATTTGAGTATTGAACTGTTTCTTAGGAGTGGCATACACTCCCACAATTTGTTGGGGCAAGAATGTTTCCTTGGGGTGCAAGGTATCATGACACCATAGACTGTGGCCAGGCTTGAGGGTCTGGAAAGCATTCACCCAATATTTCTTCCTGATGAGGAGGGGAGATACTCTCCTCCCCCCCCCACTGCAGAAAGAGTGTTAGTAGGTGTTCTTTCAAGGGACAGTTGAGGGATTGGTAGTCAGCTGCAGGCATCTCCAGTAAGAGAAGTCTCCAAAGAACCCACAAAGGCACCCTTGGGAGAAGGGAAAGGTCCTTGACATGGGGAAATTATCCTTGATAATCTAGGTGAGTCCAATGTAAGCAGAGGAGTTGTTAAAAGACTTGAAAATAGAAATGGAAGTCAAGGAGGAAAGACTGCTAGGCTGCTGGTTTTAAAGTCAGAAGGAGAGTAAGGGAAGGGGTGACATCCAAAAAGAAATGTGCTCATTGTCTGACTTATGTAACTGTAACTCCTCTGTGTATCACCTTTATAATAACAATAAAAACAAATAAAAGTGGTTTTAAGGATGGAAAAGAAAAAAAGAAGAAAGGCTTGTGAGCCATAGAATGAGGTTGCTTCCAGAAGCTAAAAGACAAGGCAAGAATTCTCCCCTTCATCCTGCAGAAGGAGAGATCTGACCTCCAGCTTGCAAGAAAACCAGACTGAGCTGTTTCAAGCCTCTGAGTTTGAGCTAATTTGTTCTCCAAGCCATAGGAAGTGGATTTGCCTTCTAGATTGGGCATTCAGCAGCCAAAGCACTGCCAGATAAATCACAAGATGCCCAGATTTGCAGGAGACATGCATATAAATGATTTCTTGTTTATCTTGCATTAACATTTAATTGGGAGGATTGGGGTAGAGAGGTGGTGTGCCTGCTTAGCATGCTCATGAGAGCCTGGGCTTAATTGTCAGCGCTACCAGGAAAGAAAGAAAAGAAATAAAGAGGGAGGGGAGAGGGAGGAGGGAAAGAAAAAGACAAGGAAAGAAGAAAGGGGAGAGAAGGAGCAGATAGTAAGGGAGTAGAGAAGGGAAGAGGGAAAGAAAAGGAATGAAAAAATTTAAATTTAAATGAGTGTCCTATTTTTTTAATGCACTAAGTCTCTGTCAGTGGTGTTGAGCATATGAGGAAACAGATTCCTTTTATTCCTGAGTCACATAGCACTGAGTTGAGAGACTGCAATTTATATATATATATTTTTTTTTATTTTTTTATTTTTTTTTATTTTTGCCAGTCCTGGGTTTGGACTCAGGGCCTGAGCACAGTCTCTGGCTTCTTTTTGCTCAAGGCTAGCACTCTACCACTTGAGCCACAGCGCCACTTCTGGCGCTACATCTATCTATCTATCTATAGATATATGTGGTGCTGGGGAATCGAACCCAGGGCTTCATGTATATGAGGCGAGCACTCTTGCCACTAGGCCATATTCCCAGCCCTGAGACTGCAATATTTTATAATGCATTATTTGTTTATGGATATGTGGATTCTTTCCAGATTTTGTTATTAAAAATAATGCTGCACCGGGCACCAGTGTCTCATGCCTGTAATCCTGGCTACTCAGGAGGCTGAGATCTGAGGATTGTGGTTCAAAGCTAGCAGTTCAAAGCCAGCTGGGCAGGAAAGTCCATGAGACTCTTGTCTCCAATTAATCACCAGAAAATCGGAAGTGGCTCAAAGTGGTAGAGCTGTAGCCTAGAGCTCAAGAGCTCAGGGACAGTGCCCAGGCCCAGAGTTCAAATCCTACGACCAACAACAAAAATAATAAAGAAAAGAAAAGAAAAAAAGAAGCTGCTTTGCAGGGCACTGCTACCTTAAGCCTATAATCCTAGCTACACAGAAGGGTCACATCTGAAGATCACAGTTCAAAGTTAGCCTGAACAGGAAAGTCTATGAGACTCTTGTCTCCATTAACCAGCAAATAGCCAGAAGTGGAGCTGTGGTTCAAATGGTGCTGGCCTTGAGCAAAAAAGCTTAAGGACAGGCCCTGAGTTCAATCCCAATAAATAAATTTATTAGTAGCAGCACAATAAATATAAAATAAAATAAATCTGCTTTGAAAAAAATATACCAAGCCTGCTAACTCTGAGACACGTGTATTGTTTGGTTTCCACCCTTGTTCCCTGTACCAAATCTGAGGGCCTGTGTTGGGCGGTAAATGTGGAAGGAAGAAGAGAGCCATGGGGAGGAAGAAACACATTAGAGACAGTGATGTGCTAAGAAAGTCTCTGCATCTGAGGTGCGAGGTGCTGGGAATGTGGCTTAGAGGTAGAGTGCTTGCCTAGCATGCATGAAGCCCTGGGTTCTATTCCATATAAACATAAACAGAAAAAGCTGGAAGTATTGCTGTGGCTCAAGTGGTAGAGTATAGCCATGAGCCAAAGAAGCTCAGGGGTAATGACCAGGCCCTGCGTTCAAGCAGGACTGGCAAAAAAAAAAAAAAAAAAAAAAAAAAAGAAGAAAGAAAATGGGTGGGAATAAAGGAATATAACCTGAATTAACTGAGACACCTGAGACTTTCTTTTGGATTGCTCTGGATCTGGAATGAAGGATCATTGGTTAATATCTGCAACTGACCAAAGTGTTGTCTTATCTTCTCAAGATATTGTCTCTCCAATTGAGAAGAGAGACCCAAGGACATGCAGAGCTGGCAGGCACTGGTGGCTCACACCTGTAATCCTAGCTACTCAGCAGGTGAGATCTGAGGGTCAGGGTTCAAAGCCTACTCAGGCAGGAAAGTCAGTGAGACTTATATCTCCAGCGAACCACCAGAAAACCAGAAATGAAGCTGTGGTTCAAAGTGGTAGAGGACTGTCCTTGAGCAGAAAAGGTCAAAACAGCACCCAGGCCCTGAGTTCAAGCCTCATGACTGAAAGAAAAAAAAAAAAAGAAAGAAAAGCAGAAGTGAGAGGAAAAATAAAGACAAGTCTTCAGTTACCCCATGACTTCCAATAAACTCATTACAAACGTTTCCCAATCCTTGCTGTTTTCCTCTGAATTGAATTCCTAATTTCTGGGAGAAGTGACATCCGCATCTTCCATGGCCATGTGTATACTCGATTGCTCTCTGAGGCCAGGAAGGGTGGCTGGCTACTATGATGAGGGCAGAGGGTGACAGGATGCCTTGGGAATTAGGAACACGTGTGAACTTGATCTCTGCAGGCTGAGCCTCTCTTGAGGCTGGGTTGAGCCCCAAAACAGAAAAAGGGAACTAGAGTTACATGCCTGGAGGAGTCTTTGGGACACATCACGTGACAATTGTCGGAAGCATATCTGACGTGACAACCATCGCATTGGTTGTTGGGAATTGCCTAGAACATCTCTTCACCTGATTGTTTTTCCCCCTGGAAGCAGATATGAATGGCTTATGTTTGACTCACCCTAAGCCTGACCTATTTATGGAATGTTTTCTCTTCATTCAAGGTGGATATAAATGTAGAAAATTATACATCTATAATCCCAATAGAGACAGGATTGCCCAACCCTCTCATTTTAGCTGCCTCCTGCGTGCCCCTTGTGGGTGCAGGCTGACCAAATGTTGGTGTCTAATGGCCTGACTTAGTTGCTCTAACAGTAATTAGCAGGGAGTTGGGGAATGAGAGAGCTGGGCAGGGCAGGCAAAGTCCAGTCCCTGTGTCTGGAATGAGAGGATTCATTTGTTTTTTTTTCTGTTTGGGGATGATAACAAGGTTTTTTCCCTCAGGACTTCATGTTTATTCAGCTTGTTGGCTTACTTGGTGCTCTACTACTTGAGCCATTCCTCCAGCCCTGCACTTTTTGTGTGTGCCAGTCCTGGAGCTTGAACTAAGGGTTTCTGTGCTGCCCCCTGAGCTTCTTTTGTCGAAGGCTAGCTCTCTACCACCTGAGCCACTATGCTGCTTCTGGCTTTTTTAAAGTAGTTTATTGGAAATTGAATCTCATAGCCTTTCCTGCCCAGTCTGGCTTCAAACTGCTGTCCTCAGATCTCAGCCTCCTGGGTAGCTAGGACTACAGGTGTGAGCATTGTCAATTTTATACTTTTTACTAGTTCTTTTTGGAGATGGAGTCTCAAAGACTTTACTGTCCTGGCTGGCTTTGAACCTTGCATCTCTAGATTTCAGCCTCCCAAGCAGCTAGGATTATAGGCATAGGCCAGATATCCATTTTCATTCTGCTTTGACTTCTTAATAACCCAGAAACCTCTTAAGGATGAATGGGCACCCCGAGAGGTGCCAGCACAGTGGGGAGATATTTTGGTTTAGTGGAATTTCTCAGGTCTGGGGTTTTGTTTCTTTGTTTTGTGATATTACTTGCTGTATGTGGTGGTGGCTTTTCAGCCAGTCTTCTAGAATCTGTTTCCTCACCTACCAAATAGACAGCCACCTGTCTAACCCACACTTCTCAGACTTCATATAAGAATAAATGCTCAGTGACATATGGAAATATAATGTATCCTGAAAAAGATCACCACTAAGTTTAAAGGCACCTGAAGAGCTTTCAGGAGGTTTCTGGAAATTTGCCTTCTTTGTGGATGGGAGGAGTTGATCTGAGTGGCAGCTGGGCTGACCTATCTGGATGAGCAGAGCCCTATTGCCTCCTTCCAGCTTCTCCAGACTCTGGTCCCAGCTGCCACATGGGTATAGAAGGAAGCCCAGGTCCTTGGGGTGGCTCCTAGAACTCTCACTGCTGACCCTGCAGAGAGCTGCTGTCTCATCTGCATCCCAGCTCTTGAATGAACTTTTCTGTCAATAGTTGCAGTGTAGCATCTGCACTCTACCGTTTGTTTTTGTTTTTGTTGTTGTTGTTGTTGTTCTGACAGGATCTTATTTCAATTGTCTATGACACATAGATCAAATAATGGTTCAAAATTAAGTCTGTCAGAGTTTAAAAGAAAATGGCTGGAAACAAGTTTGTAAATCCTTAATTTTAAGTAACCTGGCAAGAAGAGGGGTAAAAGTCTTAAAACTGTGTCTTCAAAACTCACATCCTTTACCTCAGTCTGTTATCCACTCATTTTGCAGTGATATAACTGAAAACACCAGTAAACACCGCCCTTTGTGTCAGGTGGCTTTCTCCAAAGCAGTCAGTCACTTCCTCTGCACAGCAGTGAATGCCGGCATTTGGATGGGCTAGATTGGGTGCACAGGCTGAAACACTGGCTTCTTTCTCATTTCTGAATGTGTCTTCACTGTGGGGAGGAGCTGATTCCTTTTGATGATCTGTAAGGCCAGTGGAGAATTACCATTCTGCAGTTCCAGATAGACTGCCAGCAGGATGGCCTCAGAGGGAACCTCCTTAGGATGAATCATGGAAGCGCCTGGTGCAGATACTTCTGGGCTTTGTCGTACTCGCTCCTCAGGCAGTATGCACTGCCCAGGTTGAACAGCATCCCAGTCCGGGCAGAGTTGACAGAACTGGGGTAGCACTGTGGGGCCCGCTTTCCAGAGGACTCCATTGCTTCATTGTCTGATCTTTGGTCCTGCTCATTTGAAGAGATCCCTACAGAGATATCAGTAACATTCTCTGGGTTCAAGTGCGTAATAGCATCAGATATTCTGTCAAGAGAGACGAGGGCTTCTGCAGCATATAAATAGCCGCAAAACTTAAGAGACCCAGACAGCTTGGGCTGCTGAAGAAGTTTATCTGCATGGTTCAAAGCCATCAGGTTATCCCCCAAAGCCAGGGCCACGAAAGCACTGCAAGCAAGTATGGAGTACTTTAAGTTTTCTAACTTTTTTATTTTTTTAAACTTTTATTTGGGTCTCCTTGTTATCTTTCATGCTTTGCACATGGTGATTTGCAGAGAGTTTGAAGATTTTTTTGAGTACTAATGATTATATTTCTGGTTTCTGAATAATATTAATAAAATTTGAATGTTGTAGATTAACTTTTTTCTTAATGGAGAAGAAGGTGGAGCTGGAATGAATTTGTCACCATCATGGCTTTTGCTGCTGCAAGTTTCACTGCTTTCGCTGCTTTCCGTGGTCCCCCCTAGTTGATTGCTGTTTTTAGACCCATTTTCCTGCTTTGGGTCTTGCTGTTCTTCAGGTAAGAGCAACAAGGCATTCCTCAGACAAATTGCTGCAAACTCCATGCTGGTGACAGGAATGGCTGAAGACTGTCCATCATTTTATACAGTACTCTATATGGACTGTGATGCCAGAACAATTTTATGATGATAGCCTTGACCAACAATAGATTGTACAATTCCCTTTTTGCTTGAAAGACCTTTAGTTTCTTGTTCAGAACTCCCCTTATTGGCAGCAATACAGCATTCAGCCAGCCTGAGCCAAAGTTGGGGATTTGCATGATAAACCTGAACAGCTTCAAACACTCAAAGGCAGCGAGACGCTCTCCAATGTGAAGAAGCTGAATCCCACAGTTATACAACAACTCGTACCTCTTGTTGGTTAGTAATGTATACATTGGTTTTCCTGAGAATTTTTTGCCTAGATCAGTGCTACCTGCACTGAGCTGTGCACAGACACTGTCATTCTCCTGCAAAGCCTTCTTAGAATATCCCCAAATTATGCTTGCTCATGGAAAAATGAATGCAGCCAAGATTATTCCAAAACATACATCTCAAGCATTCACCTGTTTTCATAAATCCTGGATGTTCAGCAATGTTTGAACTATTTAATAATTTTACAGCTTTTTGGTAATTGCCCCTTAAGTATTCAAAGTTACTTTTAAGAAACAGGGAGGGTGCAGAATTTCCAGCTGTACTCATCACTGACTTGATTTCCCTTTTGCATGCTTTCAGGGACTTCGTTTGGATATAAGCTCTTACTTTGTACTGATGGATCTTTGATTTTGCATTTTCTATTAGAGCTCCACTTTGAGCTTTATGATTAGATCCATCTTTGTTGGTATTATTGCCACCCTCATTTTTTCCATTTTTGTTATTATTTCCCTGAGAAATCATTTTTTCTTTTCTTTTTTTTTTTTTTTTTGCCAGTTCTGCGCCTTGGACTCAGGGCCTGAGCACTGTCCCTGGCTTCTTTTTGCTCAAGCTTAGCACTCTGCCACTTGAGCCACAGCGCATATATATATATATAGCTGAGGAATCGAACCCAGGGTTTCATGTATACAAGGCAAGCACTCTTGCCACTAGGCCATATTCCCAGCCTCAGAAATCATTTTTTCTAAGATGGCCAGAAGATGCAAAGCTTTCTCAGCTTGGTAGGTTAATATATACAAGTCTCAGACTACCTGTAAAACAAAGCTCTGTAGGGCAAAGTGTAAACCATTCTTCAAGTGAATGCACACCAATGCAACCATGAGGTAAAGCAGTGTGCTGCTGTGCCAGCAAGGCTGTTCGTTTTACTCGGATTGCAAGGCCTTTCATGTCAGGCATTAGTGACTCCTCTCCTTGGTGAAATAATTACAAGATGTCCATATATGAAACCAGGATTCTGGTTCTTGTTCTGCTTCATACACGTTTGATGTTTGCACATTACTTTACTTTCTGGACCTCCCATGCTGGATCTGAAGTCCTCCCAAGCTACTGTTCCTCTACTGTTTTTTGTTTAAATTTTGTTTTGTTATTATCCTTCCTTCCTTCCTTCCTTCCTTCCTTCCTTCCTTCCTTCCTTCCTTCCTTCCTTCCTTCCTTCCTTCCTTCCTCCCTCCCTCCCTCCCTCCCTCCCTCCCTCCTTCCCCTCTTCCTTCCCTCCTTCCTTCCCTCCCTCCCTCCCTCCCTCCTTCCCTTCCTCCCTCCCTCCCTTCTTCCCTCCCTCCCTTCTTTCTTCCTTTCTCCTTTTTTTTATTTCTTCTTTCTGATGAAGCTCATGCAGGGCTGGTACTAAGGAGAGCACTAATCTCTGTGGTCACCTGGCTTCTCTGTGCATAGAGCAAGGATGTCCTCAGAGAAACCAGGAAGTGCTTTACTGAGCAGGTTAATGTCCTGTAGCCCCATGATCCTGGAATCTGAACAGTAGTGAGTGACACAAGGAGTTTCCCCAGCCTTGGCAATCATTGACTTGACAGTCTACACTGGGCAGGATCTTGTGCTGACTTCTATTTCCACTCAAGGTCAGACATTTCTCCTGAACACAGAGGGACCACAGACGATCTGAATGCAGCCATCTTGATTTGCAGACTGCTATTTGGACTTTTTCTTTTTGTAAACTCTGTTACAAGTAAAAAATACATACATTGAATTTCCTCGCTCCACCCAATTATTAGCCTTGTAATTTGGGGAAGTTGCTTAAACTCTAAATCTCTTTTTCTTGGTCTGTGAAGTAGGAAGCATAATGTCTAACTGATATAGAATCCTCTTCTGTTATGAATGGAGGCAACAAAATATATTTTCATATATAAACAAATCCATATTTCCTTATAGTTGTCATAGGTATCCTGAAATATGGGCCATGTCTGCTGCTCCTTCAAAATTACATTAAATATTAAACCTGCTGCTAGAATTAGTCATTTAATAACTGGCTTTCTTTGAATACTGTATCTTTGACTTTATAATAAATTTAAGACTATGACCCTCAGAAAAGACCCACAGGCTTCACCAGAGCACCACAGGAGTGCACATCACAAAAGGGTTTGAAACGTCTGGAGAACAGGGCTAGCCCAAGGCCGCCCTTACTTCTCATGCCATTTGGAAATTCTTGGCCCAAGACAATCCTCAGATTTGGTAGGTCACTAGAAGGTCTTACAGAATTTACCCCAAGTGATTATACTGTTGGGTATGGAACATGATATACAAACAGGGAAGCTGTGGGGATTCTCTTCCAGTAAAGTCAGGGGCAGTGTCCATCTTTCCTGGCAATGACATTCGACAACACACATAGAATGTTGTCACCAAGGACGCTCATGTGAGCCTTGGTGTCCAGAGTTTTTATTGCGTCTCAGACAGGTAGTTACAGTGGATGAAAGTTCTGGATGATTTTATTATTCTCAAGCCCTTCTGGGTGGTGGAGCAGATAACACATGGCCCAAAGCCCCCACCATCAATCACACTCCAGTAGGGTCAAAGCTCACCAGACAAACAAAGGTCTTCTTATCAGGCAGGACATTCCAGGGCTTAGCAAACCTTCTCTGGAGCAGAGACCGAAGGTCAGACCTCTCTCTCTCTCTCTGAGTAGGGTCAATTTCTTTATTGTATACACCCCACATGAGCTGCGAACCTGGGGTGGTTGGAGGTG